>NC_133025.1:40010000-40100000 GCF_048771995.1 Taeniopygia guttata | reverse complement strand
CTTTCACTACTAAATTAGATGATATGGGGAAACCATACTGTGATAATACCCAAGAAGGATAAGTTTAAAATTTTAGAATATAAAGCATAATGTTCAAGCATAAATTAATTTCTATCTTTGAGTTGTGATGGCAAGATATTCTGAGTTCTTATATAAGTCCTGCATTCATTCTCATACTTCATTCTTGACTGCATTTGTGAGTGAAGCCATTCCATCTGTTTTCTGAGAGACTGCCTGAACTGAAAATTAGGTTAAAATATGTTTTCTGTCTTATGCAGATGATATTATTCATCTGGCATTAAGAACTGTAACAATGAGGTTAGGAGAATAAAACGATATGAACTTTATGGTTCTTCACCATAGTTACTTTTTAAAAAATACCTTTTGGCTCCTGGGAAAACATCTTTGAAAACCTGTTTCCTATGAAACTGTTAACTCGGCAGAAAAATAGACATAGAATGACATTTCAAATTCATCATAATTTCCTTCCATGCAAAAGAAGTTGTTTTGTGCAATGGGACTTAAAAGGCTGTATCAGACTGATGACACTTTTCTGTTGGGAAATGTTCATGGTAATTACATGTTTAATTGCAGCACATTGCCATTAAATTCCCCTGAACTGAGGAACAGATATCAGTAGATTAAAGTGCTAAAAATTATATGGAAAAGGGAAGAAATTAACCATTAAATCCTGGCTGACCCAGCCAGAACAAAATGGAGATTGCTCAGCTATACCTTGGATTTATTGGACAGGTTTACTGCTGATAATGAAGCAGACGAGCAAAAAATTCAAAACATGCTTATGGGAAAAAATCCTGGCTCTGCTATGTGTTGATGGGTACTGATGTGTAGTCCCTTTCCTTGGTGTTAAGAAGTGTGAAAACAAGTGGTGAAATGTTGACTGTCTCTGCAGTCTGTTTTGCTTTTCGTGTTGCTTTCATCTTGCTGCATTTGTGACTGGAAATGCCTTTGGGTTCAGATTGAGCAAAACAAAAGATAAAATTAAATTCCTGTATCTCCTTGTGAATTTTAGAGAGGGGTCTTTCTCACACCCAGAGAGATTTTTGTGTGAAAGTCTCTGCCTAAAAGGCAGAGACACAGATTGCAAAATCACATTTTTGGACAGACTCTGACATGCCTTTTCTCCCAGAATACTTGAGCAGAAAACCACTGGATGCAAGACTGTATATAAAGCAAAGAAGTAATTCACTCAAAAAACAAAGTGCCAAAAGGAAGTGGGTGATAGGTAATAATAGAGGACTCTCTAATAAAAGTGGCTTATACAGGTTTTAGTAAAAAAGTTCAATTACCTCATAAATATTATCAGAAAAATAATAGCTTGATAAAAGAACCTTCAAATTCTCATCTAGATGAAACAATTTTTGCCACAGAGGTCAGTAGGTGCCAAATTGAAACACTGATATTTAGATTCATATGCTTTGTGTGTTCATTGCCAGAAGAAGTTTAGAGCTGGAGAGATACCAGTAAGATGAGTATACTCCTTTCCCCACTGAATAACACTGAAAAAGGAGATGGGGATGATGGCCTAAAAATGTTATGAGCAGTGAAATTAACATGTTGCTATGCAGAAAAAAAAGTGCACTCATCAGACTGAAAACAAAAGAAATACAGTTTTAAAGAAGAAAGTACTTTTTATAAATAAGCAGCAAAACCTATCTGCTCACAAACATTCTAATTACTACTTGGGGAAACATCTTCCCAAGGAAATATCTAAGCCCACAAAGAATGAACCAAATGCCTGGTACTGGAAAATGACAAAAATCTAGGTGCTGGCTAATCCTGCTTTAAAAAAACAAATAAGCCATGCTGTGAGGCAAGTGCATTAAAGCCCTGCATTTTGGGTTCCTGTGAAAACGGGAAACCCTGCATCTGATTGTTATCGATCTCATTGCATATAGAATCATTAGATCCAATTATCACAGGATTTGAAATCTTGTCCTGGAAAGATGTATTCTCTGCTGGTGGTAAGGCTTTGGAATTTTCCAGCAGTTTTATCCAAGATCAGCAGGCTAAAGTTTTCAAAAATTCAAAATTTTTCTTCACTGTTTTAACCCAGTACCAGGTACAGAGTAGGAGTAATTTATAGAACTAGTGTTGTCAGAGGAGTTTACAGTTAAAACATTACATCCTTGAAAATTCAGAAGAAAACATAAAGACAATATTAAAAAAAAAAAAAATGGAGTTGAGCTCCAGTTTAAATGGGTGTGTATGAAAACAATTGAAAACATCAGTGTTCTAACAAAAACTATGCACAGCCATGTGTGAGAGAGTAAAAGCCGACTGCTAGCTTTGCTACGTCTTCCTGCTTCTCTTTGGATACAAATCCCCACCCACCCAAAATATAAAATCCTGAATGCCTCTGTATAAAAGGCAATCATTGAACCTAACCCCTGAATTTTACAACACCTTCTTGGTGATGTACTTCACAGAATATTTACCTTGAGCTAGATGCAGTCAAACAGTGCATCCATCTTAGATGCATACTGTCCTATTAAGTCTTTCTTCTATGTTTCTACCCTTCAGCACAACCTCATGAATTTTGACCAGGAGAAGGGGTAGGATTTATCTCTAGCTGGGCTAGCAAAATATATCCTAAAACTCACTAATCCAATTTTGTTAATTTCTCCAAACTCTGTGGTTAAAAAATGTTTCGTTGTAAAACTATTTTTAAAGTACATCTCTTCATTGTTAGCCATGAAATTAGCGGCAGTTTAAACCAGCTGCTGGGTGACTGGAATAAAGTTTCCTTTTCGTGTGTCTTTCATTTCTGGCTGCTGATGCACCCCTTGCTGTGGGTTTCTCAGACAAATTTAATCTAAAAAGAATTGTATTTTTATGTAGCAATTTTGCCCATCAGTGGTTTAACTATTTCTCTTCTGTGCTTGAAATATGTGCATTATTTATAGATATAACATGGAGAACATACAGACAAATAGCATACGTGTCCAACAGCCTATATAGACTGTATAAATTCATACAAGTTGGTAGGGACCTCTGGAAGTTGTCTGGTCCTACCTCTTGCTTGAGGCAAGGGTAATTTATTTCAGGTTGCTCAAGATTTGGACCAGCCAGAAATGGCATTATACGGGGTTTTCTTCTAGTTCTGGAGAAGTCCACATTAGGTCTCGAAAAAGAGCCCACTGAGCCCCAGAATCCTTTGTCAGCAGACCATGATGGATCCAGATAACAAAAACTAATCAGAAGACATTATATGAGAAGTGTTTGGATAATTGTGATAAGTTCAGACTGTATTAATGCCTTGGACAGTTCAAAAGTGACACTTTCTGTTTTGTATAAAAGCTTAAAATTTAAATGTTAAGAAATTATTAAAGTTTGGAAAAAGTGAGGTGGGATATCCAATTGTGAAATAATAAAGGATGAATGCCCAGAATGTCACATGCAAAAGCACTTAAAAAGTTACACTCCTGTCTCACTGCTAAATGTGATTGGCTGTGGGCCTCAAAGATCTGACACCCAAGCATTCATATACAGTACCTGTGACCTTCTTTATTAATGCCTTTCCTGAGTTAAAATCTCATTAAAGAAGCACTTTTCTCAAGAATAATCTCTGAAAGCTGCTGTGTCCTTGAAATACTGAGTGCTGGTAGGTCAGGGGAGGATGAAGTGTTAGAAGTGAGAAGGGGACACTGAGCAATGACTCGGGGGTAAATGAAGAATAGAGGAATACTGTGGTGATTACCATCAGGAAAATGTTCATTCAGGCAGAGATGGAGGTGTGAAGAGAAAGGGAGTGCATAGTTTCTTACATATTGTTCATGCTATTTAGGCTTTAAAGGTATTTTATGAGCTATTTTTCAGTCACAGAGCAGTTTTAGCATGAAATGCCATAGAAGGAATCCTCCAGTTACAGTCTAGTATTGCAGATTGCATTTCTTTTCTAGATGCTGCAAGGTTTTGAAGTGTTAAATGTTATTATAAGTTCCACCTCAGTATCTGTAAAGAGCCTCTTAACATTAAATATTAAAAGAAGATGTTGCATTTTCTAGTCATTGGCTATTTTTGCTAAATATTTTATCAAAATATTTTTTCCACTAGCAGTGAACACTGCATTATTACCAAAAAAAAAAAAGAACAAATTCTTCCTAAAAGCTTAAAAGTTTACTATATTTCTTTAGATGACCTTTACTTCTTAGCGCATTAAAGATTTATCAACACCTTTGGTTTTTATTCATTGTGAAGTGCAATAAATCCCAAACTACATTGCAGGATAAAACATTTTTCTTTAGAAGCAATATTTCATATATTTTGCAGTATTCTACATGGTTTATTAATGAAAGTTGAGATTTGTCTAGCATTTTCTAGCATCTTTTCTTAATGAACAGTTTTATCACAGAAGATAGTCACTGTAGTTGCTTAAAATTGAACTAATTACTCTGGTGACAGTAATTGCAAACCTTTTGCAGACAGTCTTGTATAATTTTATGAGTAAACAAAGAAAATATATAATATTTTTATACACAATTGTAACAAAAGAAACTTATTAGAGTAATATTTATTTTTGTGTATCATTTGAAATAGTCATGACTCTACTACTTGCAACTGGATTTAATAAATTCCCTTACAGTATTGTGAAACTTGCAAATAAAACTGCTTATTTATTAATGATAGCTTAGTTATGTGATGTTTTACCCAATATGAGAGCATCTGAGGAAAACTTTCTATTTTTTTCTCTTTTCATCCTTTTGTTATATAATTTTATATCGGGGATTTTTCATAATTCAGCCAAAAATATGCCTTTCTTCTGCTTCACACTTTGTAAATTACATGAAGTTACAGTGGATTACAGTATTCCTCAAACATCCCACAGTATCAATGGAGATGACACAAGAGCAGTAAAGAAGTACAGATCACAGAGAAAGTGGAAAGTCTGCAACTTTTGTGAAAGTTAATTGCGTGTGTTTTAAGAAAACAGCAGTATGTGAGGCAGTCATGGGAAGGCTAGTAATTAACTGAGCTGAGTAAACACCAACCAGAGAAAGAGCTAGAAATTTTAAAAAAGTGGTCAGATAACTCAGTAACATGAAGGTGAGTAAATACTGCTGTGAACAAATTGGAAAGGAAACATTAAAACAATAGATCAAATAATAAGCATAATATATAAACAGAAAAGCTGATCTGCTTTATTTCTTTTTATTTCATTTTGAAAATACATTCATGATGTCATAAGAGATCATTGATTTGTTTATGGATCTGGCATGTAAAATCATAGATTTAGCTCTGAGTGAATGGAAAACAAAGGTTTTGTTAATCTTAGTATATTAATAATAATAAGAAAAGACACACTTTTAAGTTAAGATGTACTAAATAACTCCTATGTAAGAGAAAATTCAAAATTACCTCCTAGAAAAATTCCAAAACAATTATGTATTGACTGACCTCAAGCAATACAACTTCCTTAGCTGGACTAAAAAAAACCTATTGTATTTGTTGTTTTTTGTTTTGGCTTTTTTTTTCCCCTAAATCTGCCAAGTATTCTGAAAGCTTTACAACCATCATAAGCATACTGAAACCTTCACACAATGTCAGGGAACTCCTTGCATTTTTCCAGCTTCCTAAAGAGTTAGCTTTTGATTCTTGGGTTGTTTTTAATTTGTAAATTCTTTCCTGCTCTGCTCTGTGGGTTCCTGTTCCTGGAATAACTGGCTTGCCCTCTACCTTCTTTTCAGTGATTTGTCTTTCTCTTTTTCTGTGCTATAGCATTTGTATTTGATTCAGGCAGTTCTAAGATCATCTGTTGTAAAATTAAGATTTCAGTTCCCTGTAGAATATCTAAAATGTGCACTGTGGTCTACTAAGTCTTTAAAGAAAAAAAATTGAAGGTGGCAGAGGGTGGTAATTTGTACTGTCATTAAGTATCTGATATATAACCAAAGAGATGTAAAAAATTTGCCTTATCATCTGAACATACTCAGTGCATTATGCAATTTAAGCAGTAGAGAATTCATGAGAACTTAACTTTGATTTTCATGCATGGAACTTTGAACTTTTCTTACTGTTCTGCTAACATACGCTTCTAAATACATAAATAACTAAAAATATTATGGGGATTTAGAAAAGAAAGACAAGGGCTAAAGAAGACTACAAAGATGCAATATTCTTCGGCTAGAAATGTATTGGAGGTAACCTTCAAAAAAATTAAATACAATAAAATGTATTTAGTATATATATATTATGTATTTAATAGATTATAAATTCTATAGCAGACTGTATAATTTTTTTTAAAAATAACATTTTGAACAAATCCTCAGGATGGCTACATGCATTCATGGTCACTATTTTCCACAGAAATTTGAAGGGTAGTTCTAAGGAAGGTACCTAAACACAAGTAAACAAAAGCAAGTGTGATTCATATTGCCTGTCAGCACAGATGTTTGCAAGACAGACTGTGCTTTGTACATGAAAGGGATCATGCCAAATATCGCCTGCATTTTCCTATTCACAATTCCTTTAGATTTTTCTTAATATCTTACCACCATGTTCTGAAATGCCAAGTGTTAGCCTTCCTGATTGGATTGTCCTGTAAGCACTTCAAAACTTTGATTAAGAATTTCTTGTAATGATGACTGAACACAGGATTTTGTCTACTTTTGAAGTACTTTTCTTTTGCTACTTAATCATATCCTGATGAAAACAGAAATTCATTGAGTTATGGAGACATTTAAATTTATAAAGCTTTAGGAAAATACCTTTACTTACTCTTGTACAGCTGAAGAACAGAAAATAACCCCAGCTAAATAAGTTACCCTCTCTAAGTTACATACCACTTCTGAATATGCATAGTCATGAATGCATTCTTGTCGCTTCAGCACAGTTCAGTCTGTAAAGGATGACACTGCAGTATGTGGTAAACCTCAGAATACAAACTGTAGACACAAACATTATGAAACCTTTCCTTGGCTAGTAACAGCTCCTTAGGAATGGTGCCACTGGATTGATAGGCACACAGTAGAAAATCCAACCAGTCTAATTTCTGCTCTTTCTTGCCATAGTAAACACTGAAAATTATTTAATCTGTTTCTCATTTAGCAGAAATAAAAACTTACCTAATGTAAATAAGGCAAGCGAACCCACATTTTAAACAACATGCTGAAACACTAGCATTGGGGCTTTCTGTCATTCTACAAAAGTATTTTATGTGTGTAAAAAGCACCCTAAACAACCAGAAATATTCCCACAATCCATTTCCTAAATATTTTTAAGTAAGTTTTCTAAGGTCTGTACATTTTAATCTGTTATAAAAAACCCAAATTAAAGTATATATTACTTGGGGATTTGTTTCAAAACTGAACAGGATTTACAATAAAAAATATTATAATAAACAAGAAAGTTTTTAACTACACAGATTTCAAAATGATATTAAAATAGGTTCTGTTTTAGATAAGATGCTTTTTCAGAAACCTAGAATCTCATAGCATCTGTTAAATTTTTCACACTTTGTCTAAGAAATGATTTGTTGATATTTCCACACTTCAATAAATCTTTGTGGTCAAGGATGTTCAGTTTACTTGTAAACAATGACCTTAGGATTCAACATGACACAGCACTTTTACTGAGTACATAATAACAAGTTGTGAGTACAGTTTCAACTCAGAGTTTAAATACTGCTTTTTCTTTTTGTTCACATTAAAATAATCAGACTTGTACAGGTTTTCACGGTAGCCGAGGACATGGAGCCTGAAGCCATGTGAACATGTCTAGTTTGTTATTCTACACATCACTGTCACTGACAGAAATAAGGGATTCTCACTTCCAAGAAGGGTGGTAGGAGTGGATTACCATCCGGAAGAAAAAGGTGGCACAGGTACAGTCTGCTGCCATTTTGTTCTTTGTCTCACAGATGAGGTGCCACTGGGTAGGTCCTTTGGTGAGTATGTCTCGGAAGTAAATAACCTTCTTTTGGACTTTTATTGTTACTATTGTTGCTGTTACTGTTGGTTTTCTTACCTCATTGCTGTTTTCAGTAAATTGTATCACCTTGCAATCTCTGCCTTTTTTTGTCTCTCCCTGAAGAGGCTGGGGGAAAAGAGGAACTCATGGTTTTCTTTTTAATGGGAGCACTAAGTTAGGGAATTCTATTTCTAAACCATGGCATATACACAAGCTATTATGACCTTAAACCATTTTTTTTTTTCATGGTAGCTGGATTAGCATAAGCATTTTCTCTCTCACAGTGTATTCTTCCTCCATTTTCATTCGTTTCCTCCTTTCAAGTGTTGTTTTTCTTTCTCCAGTGAAATACTTTTCCTTCTCCTCTTTCAAAACATCAATGCAAGACTCTTACAAATAGGGAAATGCAGAGAGGTAGTTATTTTCTCCTTTGCCTTGTCAGATGAAGTGGTTTCAGTAGTTGAGACTGTACAAAAAGAGGGTGGGAGTCAGATTCTTCTTACTCCGCTTTTTCTTTATCCTAGTGCAATTACTCCATCTGGCAAACAGACAGCTTCACTTGTGTAACTTCTGAAGATGTTGAAAGTCTCAATAAAACCCAAAGCTAGCACTAGATGGCTGTTGCAGAGTATATTCTAAAGAAAAATATGAAGTCATTGAAGACATGGGACAAAGAAAATTAATTTGCATTTTGAAAATGAAAAGGAATCAGACAAACAGGAATTAGACTAGAATGGGCAAGAACCAGATTTTCCATTTCACAAAATTTTCCATGGTTTTATGTCTTTTCTTGGTCATATTGAAACTTTTAATTCAATTTTTATGATTTTATATTAATTTTAGACCTACAGAGGAGGCCTTCAGTTTTTGAAATATGTTTAACTGAAAAAAATCCAAAACATATCCTTTTTACAAATTGATGAAAATTACATTATTTGTGCAAGAAAAATTTGAAATATTTTGGATCAGGTCTATCCTTATATATTATAAACGGCTATTTCAGTCAGTAGGACTTAAAAGATCTTCAGCTGATTACTTGGTAATTCAGTATACAAAGACTCATTTTTCCCACCTGGATTGAGTCACTCAAGAAAACATTTTGCATGTAGTAGTGTTAGAACGTATGCTTTAATAATGAAGTGCTGCACCTTTCCGTAAGTGGATGTAAGTAGAAGTGACTGACATATGATAGACTACTGGTTACTCGGGCAAAAAGAAGGCTTCCCTTTAACAACCTCACCATTACACAGCTTTCTTTTCCCTTCCACATCTCACTTGCCATGGTATCTGATTTCATTAACATAGGAATAACCATATGTGTCAAACCACACGTTCCATTTTTCAAATGAAAAATTGGCCA
This sequence comes from Taeniopygia guttata, assembly GCF_048771995.1. Lineage (NCBI taxonomy): Eukaryota > Metazoa > Chordata > Aves > Passeriformes > Estrildidae > Taeniopygia > Taeniopygia guttata. The sequence goes on along the minus strand of NC_133025.1, from coordinate 40,090,711 downwards.
AGAATAATAGCAAAAAAAATTTTGTGGTTAAGTACATAAATTTAGCAGTTAAATGTCAGGATAAGCAATAACATTTCAGTTTCTGGCATTTAATTTTTTCTTTTTTTATTTGCTTTTAACTGTGTTGCAAACTGTGACATCAAAATGGCCGCATCCTTGGAGTGTATGCTTATAACAAAAGCTGAAATAAAGACATAAGAATGTCAATGAAGAAATAAATCTGATCAATCTGTCAAGTAGTTCATTAGTTTTGTGTACTGTGGGACCTCAGGTGTGCCCCTCAATTCCTGAAATGGGCATATGTCTTACTTGTGACCTAATTGCTTTATAAGTTAAGATTGAGGTGCATAGGCCTTCCCTTCTTTATCATATCTGAGTTTCCATGGGACTAAATTCGAGCTGTGCACATCAGAAATCACACATGCCCTGCTTCAACAGGTTCTCTGATCTGAGTAATCTGGGGCACAGGATGTGCAAGCATGACTGACAAAACCTGCCACATACTTATTGATTGTTATGGCTTCAATGTGATTGGTATAGTCTGCCAACCTACCTACCATACCATATCCAAATCTGAAAAGAAAGGGAACACTCTGGCTTCCTCACATAGTAATTTCTGCATTATGCTTGTTAAGCATAGTTTGTAGTAAGAGTATCTTGCTATGTGAGGATTATTACCAAATAACTTTCAGTTTTTACCTTGAGAGTAAAATGACATTTGCCTGTCATAGGAGAGCTGCTTAGCTCAAGATGTTGCAAACATAATTGCTCCATCCCATGTATCCCATGTGCTCTGTTCCAAAGCATCTAATTCACTTAATCCTAATCTTGTATAATGACTTCAGAAACACTTTGACAGAGGTCAGGATTAGAAATCTTTATGCATAGTATTCTAAGTGAAGGAAACCTAAACAAGAAGGTTTGGCAGAGGGGAATTCAGAAATTCTGTAAGAACTACCTTTTTGAGGGCAAAACAAGTAACAAATTTTGACATATACTTTGTTTCCTCATGGATTTTCTCTGGCAAGAGAAACAAACTAGAACTGAGTTCTTCAAACCCAAACTGGGATTTTGAAAAATAAAAGGACATGGAAGATTTATTTATATCCTTCCTTATTTTTTTAGATTTTATTTTTGGAAATACTAAACATCTACTCTGCTAGCATTTTGTTTCATCGACTTGAGTTTTTTAAGTCTCATCTGTAAAATGGATATGTTAATCTGATTAACTCTTGGCTACCCAAATGATTCTGTGAATATTCACACTTATAAAATGTGTTCATAAACTGAGGTACTGTATGTAAAATTTCAGCCCACAGGAAACCCTCTGTTTAATCTTAACAGCAGATTGCAGTGATGCAGTTATGCCTGGAACAGTTCTATGAATGTTGACACCACACTCTATTTGGAGGTTGTTTCAGCCTGAAGTCTTTCATGCATGATGGTACAAGTTTCTGCATGCAGAAGTGCCAGGGAATCTTATTGGAAGAGATTACAGGACTGAAATTATGGCATGTGAAGGGAAGGTTCCTCAGGGATGAAGAAAATGTGGTTGCTATATGTTACTGAAACACAATGAAGATATTGTATTACAATGCCATATATAGAAGAAAATCTTCAGTACTGAATTATTTGTTATTTTTGGGGTGGAGGGAGGAGGGAGACAGTTGGGCAGGGGGCGAGGCAAAGACAAACGTACAGCTGCCAACACATATGGAATCACAACATTGTTGGCAAAATGAAACATCATGCAAACTGCAGTATGAGATTCATTTACGATTTTTATAAGGTATTGTGTCAGTTTTGCACTGGTTTTTGGTACTGGGGGAGCCACAGGTGGCTTCTGTGAGAAGCTGCTAGAAGGTTTCACCATGTCTGGCAGAGTAATTTCCTGATGGCTCTGAAGATGGACATACTGCTGGTCAAGATTGGGCCAGTTAGGGAGATTGTTAATGTCTCTCTGGTAACATATTTAAGAAGAAAATCAAAACAAAGTGCATAGGCTTTCTCTTCTAGTCAGAGAAGAGGAGAAGGTGAGAACATATGAGAGGAAACAACATGGCAACAACAAGGTCTGTGGAGAAGGAGAGGGAGGAGGTGCTCCAGGTGTGGGAACCAAGATTCCTCTGCAGGCTGTGGTGAGACCATGGTGAAGCAGCTGTGCCCCTGCAGCCCATGGGGATCCATGGGGGATGCAAAGATCCACCCCCAGCCTGTAGGGGACATGCCCATGCTGGAGCAGGTGGATGTCTGAAGGAGGCTGTGACCCAGTAGGAGACTCGGTGGAGAGAGTGGGCCCTGCTTCCAGGCTGGAGCAGCCTACACTTGGAGGACTGCACCCTGTGGAAAGGGAAACCCACATTGAAACAGTTTTCAGAGGACTGTGTCCCTGTGGGAGAGACTCACACTGCAGCAGTTCTGGCAAGACTGCTGCTTGTGAGAGTGGATCCATGTTGGAGAAGTTCATGGAGAACTGTCTCCTGTGGGAAGGGACCCCACACTGCAGCAGGAGAAGGACTCCTCTCCCTGAGCAGTGGAAGAAAATCTTCAGGTGGCAAACTGACCAAAACCCTCCCTGTGATGTCAGTGGGAAGGAGGAAGGGGCTGGGGGGAAAAAAAGATGTTTTAAGGGCTTATTTTACCTCACATTATCCTCCTCTGATTCTGTTAGTAATGAATTCTCTTTGTACCTTTAAGTTTTACCCTTGGAGTGTTTTTTTTCCTGGTCCTTATCTCAGCTCATGAACCCTTCACTAATTTCTTTTCTCCCCTCTGCCCAGCTATGGCAGGGGAAGATGACTGAGTAGCCTTCATGAGTGCCTGGTATTTGGCCGGTGTCACCCACAACAGGTACCCACCAAGCTGAAAAACAAGAAAGCACAAAAATCAAGCCTTGTCTTGTTTTTTAAAATTTCTCCCCTCACTTGTTTTATATCACAAATACTTCTTTTACTTTTAGCAGACTCACAATAATATCCTTAATTCTGTTCATTCAAATAATTTTAAAATTTTCTGGGTGTTATTCAGTGCTCATTTTTGTGAAACTAATAACTCTGGCTGTTTTCAAACCATGATGCCTTCAGTTCTATCTGTTCTAGTCTTAAGTCTTTGATTTTCATACATGATGATTTAGTTTGGGCTTGACCCCAGGCTGGGAGTTTTTTGAAGTAAATCAACTGGTCTAATGAAAGGTTAAACTACTAGGGGGATGGCTGAAATAGTCAACTACATGCTTCAGGTTTTGCTTCCTAATCAAGCTAGAAGATCATTTGCAGATTTGCCATGACTTTTTTTTTATATAAAAAGGAAAAAGTAATTACAAATGTTCCTGCCTCTTTCAGAGCATTCCTTTAAGCTCTTCCTGGTGTGATATTGACTGAACAAAACTGTCTTAGTAATTATTAGGGCATCTGTTGTGCCATGATCCTACCCTATCATATTGACTTTTTCTGGAAAAGAGAAAGTTCCCCTTTTGGATTATCTGTTTGCACCCAGGTTAAAGAATGTTTAGAAGTTTAGAAGGTCTGTATATCTCTGGAGACTGGATTCCTGTTTTGAAATTTCTGCTTCCCCTAGTGAGATGCATCTAATAGCTCAAAGAAGTCAGAGTTAGACTGAAAGGAGATATAACCTAGGGATATAATTTTAAATTTATAGACATTTATATGATTGACTACAGGTTTTTGATAATGCAAACATGTTTCTCAGCCACAAAGACAAGACTTCTGGCCCACGCTTCTTGCATGGAAAAAATACCTTCCTCTCCCCATGAACCTGTCAAGTAATCTATTTTGAACTTCACATCAGTGTGGTCTACAGTCTTCCCATAAGTGTTAAGGTTCTGAATGGCTTAGGGAAGGACAAGGAAATGCTGTAACCCCTGCACTTTACAGACCTCTTTAGTAGGTGGATAAATGATACCTCCTGTGGTGGGTTGCAGTGTAAATTGCTAACCTACTCCCAAGGGAATAAAACCAGTACTTCTTACAAATTACATTTAACAAAACAGTCCAATTTTGTTGAAAGCAAGGTTTAACTGCCAAAAATCTAAAGTGTGATGCTTTGGAACATCACATCATAGCTCAGCTTGTTGGCAGTCATAGTCAGTCTGGGTCCAGGTTAGGTAATGGCATCTCAGCTGACATTTTCCTGGCACATTCCTAGTGCTCCAAGCATTTCCTGAAATATGCTTCAGGCTCTCACTGGTAATGCATATCTAGCTTAATAAAGTCCAGAATACTATCAGAAAACATCTTGAATTGGTGCTTAGTATCTCCATTGCCAAACTGCTGGCTTTTCTTGCGTCTGCCAGACATGACATCAAGATAAACAACCTCTAACCAAGTAGGGGAAGAATAAAGAATTGTTTACCCTTTTCTTGGTCTGCCCTCACTTCCGAATTTGTTCAAGGTCTCCTCGTGTTCCAACTTGAAGAATGACAAAAGGGAGGAAGACTCTGCTGCAGAAAAGGCCTGGGAACCAAAGTTTCACTGCCTTCTGCTTTGATATGTAGTCCATATTTGAGAAGCAGAGCAAAATTCTTGTTTGGATATCTGCCTTTGTGGTTTATCTGGGTTGGAGATGGATGAATCTGGTAAGCCCCTGGGCCAACTCTTTTGTCACTTAAAGAATGGAGTTAGATGCACTGCAGCACACTCTATAAGAGGAGGGACCTCAATCCTCATTTTCCAGATGAGTCAGTAAGGGCCAAACTATTAGAAAAGTACTTAAATTCACCACTTGTAATGGAGAACTTCCAGATGTTCTAGGATCTATCTGAAGGTGCTATTCCAAAAACCTGGACTGGTAGTTTACCATTCTCTCCATCTTCTCCAAATAATTTAGGTCTGTGCTGTTTATAGGAGAGTCCTTTTTTTGAGTTTTGTGGATATTTGATATTTGTGCTGAGATACCTTTTCCTTCTTGCACATGATAGAGGATATTTATATATACAACATGCATTGACTCTCTCCAGTGGACTGATTGCTTTGCAGAAGTGATATGGGAGATGATACATTTCTGTCTTTCTATCATAGCCAGCTTTTTTAACCTGTTTTTCATCATTTTATGATATTCTGTGTTGCTGCATTCAACACTGAGCAGGGAAATGGCCCACATGTCTGCTTTGCAATTACTGACCTTCCTCAGCTGTACATTTTCAGACTGTCCTGAATTTATTTCTATGTTATCCTCAGCATTATACTAAGGAACAGCACTTGCGCTGCTCTTATAACTAAACCCACATACTTTTTCTATGTAAGATGCCTTTTAGATAATTTATAAAAGTTGTAATTTGAATCACACTGCTAAGTATAACTTTCTGGTTATAAATCTCTATAATTGTTATTTTTCCTGTTTGCCCTATCTCAGCTTTTACTCTTATCAGCCAGAATATGGATTCTTTATTCAGATCAGTGTTTATGGGATCAGCACCTAAACCAATATAGTACCTGATAAATATATTCTAAAATGGCGGACTCCACCAAGACAGCTAATAAGTAAAATGAATTCAAGTTGCTTTACATAGTTCCCCAGCTGTTTTCTCCCCACAAATAAATAAGTAATTCAAACTTGCCTTTTTTATTGTTATTATTGCACAGAGGGATAAAATCTAATTGCTTTTTAAATTATTAGGTAGATAATTATAAATTGCACAGTACAACAAACAGTGATGAATTTAAAATAATTTTGATACTATAAAAAAAGTCATGCCTCTAATAACAAAGATTTCTTCTGCAGAATAATATTACACTGTTCTTTTGGATTAGAAAGGATATTCATGATATATTATATACTTGAAGCTTAAATTAAATAAGTGTTTTATAAGGTAGTAGTGATAAATATGCAACCACAACATATACAGATAATCATAGCAACATGAAAGATATTTCCAAGTATCAAATAAATAGTCTGATTTACAATAAAGCCCCATATTCAACTTTTTAAAAATGAATAAATGAATCCTCTTCATCTTGGATCCAAGTACATATATTGGACAAAATATGTGAATGGTTATGAAAGATCTTTAACAGTTTCCAGACAAAGCTCTTTATGCGTATAAAGGGAAAAAAATTAAGACATGATTTAAGGTTTTCTTTAACAAGGCATGTTTTTTGTTTGTTGGTTTGTGGGGTGTTTTTAACTCTGGAATGTAACATAAGAAATCAGAACCTGAAAGCTTGACATTTGGTTGTTTTGTTTCAAGCCTTTCCATTTCTCCGTGTTCCACAGAGAGAAGAAAAATTTATATTCTTTCTGTCTTTCTGAAGCCTTTCTGTAATCACAGGAATCTTTTTAGATATTTTAGACTCGTTGCTGTAATCTGGAAATTTATACTGCAAATCAAATGAGCTATAAACCATGTCAGCGTACTAAACTAAAAGGCAAAATTGTTATTTATTTATGGATATATCATTTTTAACACCCTGACCAATAGAAAAAGAGTTCTCAACTTTTTGTTCACAACACTTTTATGCTTCTTAACTAGCTGTCTACCAGTGTGAAGCATACTGTCAAGTACAAATAAATTAGAGTATTTGTACTGTAGCTGGCAGAAGACTTGACAAGGTAAAGTAGTATTTGGGGAATACTGCAGTACAAGGTAACCCTCCAGCAGAGGTTGACTGTGCCATTATGTGCAAAAGTTTCCTTTTCCATTATGTTAAAGTGGAAAATTAAATTAATATAAAGAGAGGGAGAAAACAAAAGTGATCTGCGTGGAGATAACCTAAAATAGATTTAGAATAAATTCAAATTTTCCTTTCAGGAAAGGGAATGAAATCTTATGATTTCAATGAAGATCAATTGGGCAAGCTTCAGTCCATTTTTATTCACTTCGTGTCATCCCATTGGCTTTTATTGTTTTCGCCTGCTTTTGGAAGTTTCTCCTTTTTTAGCATTTCATTTTTTCCATTTCTTCTCCTATTTCTTGTTTACCTTTCTTCCCTGATTTTGGGATTTTAATGGGAATAATTTTAGCAAGTTTCAGTCCATTTTGCTGCACGTCCTTTCATCTCAGTACGTTTGCTTGTAGTCCCTCCATTTGCAAATTTTCTGGTTTTTTTTCAATTGCATTTTATTTGATTTCCAGAGTGTTTGCAACATTTAGTTCTCTGATTTAAAGTTTGTTTCAGGAGGAGGTTTGATTCTTCCTTATGTATTTCTTGGTACAGAATTACTTTTGTGAAATGCTGAGAGAGCTGATGTGTAAATGGGATCTAATACTGGTCCTCATATGTGAAAAAAATGGTCATTCTCTGCCACTTTTTTTAAAAGGACTTGTCCTATGTATTAAAGGGGCTTTATTCCCATCTTCTAATCATTACGTATTGCGTATCCTAGAGCACATTGCACAGGGCTTGTTCCAGATGATCAGAATTGGATGTGAAGACATAGATAGACATAGTTTTATTGCTTCAAAATTTTTTTTTTTTTTATCTTATTGAGCCACTAACTAGTTTGTTCTTCTGATTAATTCCAGCTGAGCTTGTTATCAATACAGACTCTGCAAGTGCCATTTTTGAGTTGGGAATTAGGAATGTGGGGATGTCTTTATTACTGTTGAATTTTAAAACTGAATATTGAAGAACTACTTTTTAGAAGTTAAATATAAAACTGTATTTCTAAGTTTAGCTGGAGAATATAGATCAGGAAATTACACTGGTATAGGGTAAATCGAACACACAGAGTAATTTATTTCTAAACTGTAATCTCTAATATTCATGAGTTGTGTCTGGTGTATAAAAAGTATTCCAAACCAAGCACGTCAAGTATACAATTTATGTGCATCAACTGAAAAATTGTAGCAGCACTAAGACTGTTTTATATGGCATAGAATTAATTTAGCATGAATAGAGTGTGCAGAATCAGAAAATAATGTTATAATATATTTTAAGAAGCTGGTGGTAAGGTGTTTTTTTATTCTACTAAAGAGAACAGATATCATTTAAGAACTTTTGCAAATCTGGGGACAATTCTCTCTGCTTACTCTTTCATACAAAATAGTTCAGAAGGCAGTATGTCAGCACTGCAAATGGTGGTGTGGCTGTCTGCAGAGAAGTAAAACATGCCCAAAGCTGCAGAAGAATACTGACCACCAGTTGCAGTTGATACAGGGGATGTCTCTAGAACTTGAACTGGAACTTCAACCAGAGTCATGGTACAGTCACTTTATGCTCCAGAAGATCATACAATTCCTGGTCAGAACCTGGTAAAGAAATTCCCATTCTGAACCATTTGGAACAAAGGGAGAGAATGATAGTTAAGAGCTGCAGCAAAGGTTACATCCAAGGCTTGTGTGACCAAGGCTTTTAATATTCCCTTTTCAAGGTGTATTTTGCATGTGAATCTTTTACAAAAAAAAATTGTGACTATTTTGAGGTTTTATATATGGGACTAAATACATGTCACCTTCTTATGAACAGCAGTATGCAAAAAAGGAGGACAATTACTAAAAAGTAGATTAATTCCTTAATGGAGCTTACAATCATTTAAAAAATACATATATTTGGAGCTGTTCACTAAGATTTTCTGGAAATGTTTGAGTTTTGACAGCAAATATAGTTAAAATAATTTACATTTTTTATTTTTTGTGAAATATTTGCATTAGAAAGCATTTTGTGAAAATATATGGTTAGCACTTCCATGGTTTTGTGTGAATAAAATATGATCTCTGAACAACTCAGTCTGATCCATGAAGCTGTGTTATGTTTTAGCACAAAATAGAATCTGAGTTTTTGTCCAAGTTCCTACCCATCCGAATGCAACTCAAAGCAATATTTAAAAGCTTGAGCAATAATACTTTAGTTCACCACATGCAAACTACTTATAATTAAATATATTGAATTAAAAAGACAGAAAAAGAGTCCATGTTTGGAAAAAAAATGGGAATGATGACGTACATTGAGGGAGAAAATACTCAAGTCAGCCAATGCTAATTTTAAAGAAAAGAATTGCATTCTTTTTTGCATATGCCTGGCTTATTATTGAAAAGTGTATATTTGTGTTTTTCTACCCATCATGCAAATATTATCTTGGCAAAAATTTATCTCTGTTGGATGGGCTATTTGCACTCTAGTAGAAAAATATATCTTGATGGGGCAGATGTCAGGTATGATTAAGAAAAAACAATGAGCTTATGTTTTCTTAAGAAAGTATATGCTTTCCCTTAGTGAATTTATTATAGTGGAGTTGATAAATGTCAGAACTTGTTTAGGTAAAGGTTTAGTTTCTATGTTCAGAACTGTATCTGTAAGGATTTTTTTTGTAGCTAATTGAACTCATCTTTCTAAATGTGGAAGAATCAGAAATTCCTCATTATCAATATTTTTTAAAAGTAAATAAATACCCTGAATATGCCTTACTGTAGCTGTCATTTTATAAGTCCTTTTGTCACATCTTCAATACTTTTGGGTTACTTTTCCTTTCTGTGGACGTAGAGCCCATTGTTACAATCACATGCCATGACTATTTAAGCCATTTCTTAAATCACCTTGGAAATACCCATGAGTGTTTTGTCTCAGCTTTGTATGATCCTGGTTTCCACAGTGCAGCTCCCTCCTTTCACGGCTGTCATCCAGCCCTTATCCTAACCTACAGGCAGGCTGCAGGCGGGGCCAGAGGCACTGCAGAGGTGTCCTACAGTCCAGGCCAGACCAAGCCCTAAGAGAAGACCCACAGAACACCAAGATTTATTTTCACAAAATAAACATTTTAACTGTATCAGAGGTATGAAGAACCCCTTAATTTCTCAGGAAGGAAAATTACGTTTTAGTTATCTAGGTGCCTGTATGGAACTTAGGAACAATCAAACCTTGATAGCTAAGCCACCCACCTCACTAGCTATTCTTCATTTAAAAGTCATTTAGAAACACATGTTGACTGTGATTTGCCTTAACAGAGTCCTTGAAGGCATAGAATGCTGGTTCATGGACACTTGTCCACCAGGATCTTAGATCCTTCTCTGCAGAGCAGCTCTCCTGCAGGTCAGCCCCCAGTCTGGGGTTATTTAGTACAATTGAAGGATTTCAGTGAGAAATATCTGATATAAGGTCAAAGAGCCCAAGTAGTTAAGATATCGGAAAAACTCCAACATAAGATTTCCCATACTATATTGTTTTAAAACCAGGTATATGCATAATACATATAATTAAGAATAAAATTTCTCAGGCATATTTTCAAATTAGTTTGCTTAATAATTTTTTGAGAAAAGTAAGTAACTTCCAAAAGTCAGGCATATATGCAGGTAGAAAATAAGACTACTCTCTCACATATACATGGCAAAAATATGATATTCATGACTTACTGAGAGTTCAAAAGCATCACCATTTTCAATAATAGGGTAAGAGGCAGTTCTCTTAGAAAATGGCCAATTATTGAAAATAACTGTCTCTATAGCAAAAGATAGACATGCATGTCATTGGAGAGAATTTCCTATATTTTGCAAGCTTGATCTCAAAACTTTTCACAAACTACAAATACATTATTTCATTACCACTCAGGACAATATTATTGCATTTGGAGAAGTTAGCATGTCATCCTTAAAGATACTAATTTTCATTAAAAAGGTTTTGTGTTGGAAAAGTTGGGAAAATCAATATTTTCTGCAGTCTTGGGAATTGCTGACTTAATCTGCACTAGAATGATTTGAAAATGGACTTTACAGTCTTTGCAGTCTTTAATTTATATCTTAATCAGGATGTAATGTAACTTTTCAAAATTAATGGTATTTTTTTTTGTGTGAAGTAATGTAGATAGCTGTTGAAGAGTGAATGGTCTCACCATTTTATAGCCAGGAAAAGAGGGAAGGAAGTTGCGGTCATGCAAATGTGCTAAGCAAACTTGAAAAAAACCCCAAGATCACGGATCAATTTGAAGTTTCACAGACCTGGAAGGATGTTTCTGGGATAAAATTGGATCCAGCTGACAGATGTAATGCCTCAGAATTTAATAATCCATGTTAAAATTGTTTTCCCAAGTTTAGTAGTGCCTCATCCTGCTGATTGTGTTAAAGCTTCATTTGGACGGTTTGTTTAAATAGAAATTAGAATGTTAATAGTTCCAGATTATTTTGAAGATTCTACTGTGACATGTAATCCAAGGAGATAATTAATTTCTTCTTTTCCTTTGAGGTTTTCAGTGATCCTGATGAACTGATTAGCTTTAGTGAATGCATAGTCATAGTTTCCCCTCCCCCAGAAAAACAATTCTGAGAGTTTCTGTAATAATTACTCAGAAAACACCAGGAATCTCAGCAACTAAAACTGTAGGCATAATCTGTGTTTACCCTTTATTTACCAGGAAGTGTCTTTACTCAATAGCATACTATTGCAATGGTTTTCAACACTTATTGCAAGATACCAGATAAGGCAAACAGAAGTGTGAATTTTAAGTAGCAGTAAGAGCTCAGCTTTCCAACATGACCTTATTCTTCTTTCCCCTCTTCTTTCTCTTCTTCCTCCTTTCCCTTCTGTTTTCATTGGATGTAACATCACAGTATCACCTTTATTTCCAAGGGAAATTTGTATTGATTCGTTTTGCTGAGAATTTATTTCAGATCACCTACTTCCAGTTCAATATGCCTGTATTACTTCATTCTGTAGCTAGTCTTGTCAAGAAATACGTTAGGAATTACCGAAAAAAAGGTGCTTGCTGTGCATTTTAAAATCCAGTTGCATATTCTGAGCTCGATATTTTGCAGTAATAACGTCTTTTAAGGTTTACATTCCCGTTTGAGATAATGCTATTAATTTAAGGGCAATTCAGATGGGAATGAAAATACAGTTATCTTTTCATCTGCTGGTTAGTAAAATTTGTATTTAAGAATAAAGAAATTTTAAGCCTAATGCTGATAAGTGCCATTGATCAGCTGATTGTCAACTTAGCAAAGCAGAGCACTAAATTGTCACACTGTGGGATGCATTGGCAGTAACCTAGTATTAGTAATGAGACACAGACCCTTAAGGGAAGCAACTAATCTTAAAAGTTTCTCTCTCCAGCGAAGATTAAAAGAGGTATTCACCTCAGCTGTATGTTTTTCAGATGTCTGAAATGGGGAAAATGAATGTAGCTTACTGCTTCTTTGAGAATCTGGTGCTGAGCAAGGAAGAAAATATGATGTACCAAGATCTCTGTACAGCTCTTTCCTTTATAAAATGGTGATCTGCAAGCACAAATATTTTCAGACCTATTTTATGGTTTAACCATCTGATTTCTGCTTTCAAGTGTCACTTTTATATATATGTATATTTTATATAGATATAATATATAATATATTAAATTCTCTGACGTGTAGCATCCCTCAGAAGTAAACTTTATTATGGGATCTGGAAAAGCTGTGGGTTGCACTCTTCCTGTATTGCCACATGTTAATCCTTCCCTTCTGATTTTGCAATGAATCACAGAGTGATAGCTTTCTCATGGAAGGAGACAATTTTATGGCCTCTGTGTATGTTGCAATACCATTTGAAAAACATAGTATCAGGCTGCTATTTGGTCGTGCTGTCGTATATATAAAAATACAGTGCTATAAAATATATAGTCGGAATGGAAACTCAGAAATGTATGAATAATTTTCAACCAAGCATATGTCTTCCTGAGTCAAAAGAGAACATTTTATTAGAGCAGAACCAGAGTACCAGGGACCTTAAGAACTGCCCAGCTGCGGATGAAGGGGAAGCAAAAATGAAACTTATCTAAACAATAGATGATTCTATTTTTGTTTATCTCTCGTAATATGCAAAAAACTTAAATTTTAATTTTGAGCAGAATATGAGATAAGGTGGAAGGCCAACGGAGTTCCTTCTCAGCTTCATTGGTTACATAAGAACCTATTTAAATTCTCAAAAACAACTACAGCTATTGACAAAAATATTCCTTAAGAATATTTCCTCTGGCACCTAATACATGGGACTTACAGGACAATCAGTTTGTGACTATGCACTTTGTCACTAGGTCAAATGAAGTAAATTCCGGAGATCTCTATAGAAAGTGCAGTAAGCCTTGATCAGTGACAGGAACTATAACTGCATTATTTTATAGCATGATTGTTCTTGAAAAAATTTTAAACTATGTATTTATTGACTTTATAGTTTCAGAGAAAATAGAGAAAAACAAGAGTACTTGTATATGATGTTTTAACTATCGTATACTTGTACCTCTCCCCTATTTCTGTTATATAAACAATGTTCAGACTTGCAGTCCTATTTCAAATACTAAAGAAACATGTTAATGTTTGTTTCAGGAAAAGAAAAGTCTTGTATTTTTCAAAGCACCTGAGAAAGGAAAGCTAGATTTATTTACATTTTTATATGTTCTGCAGAAATATGTCAGGATTGCCACCTGACCCACTGTAATCCTGAGAAAAACCTTGCAATTATATACTTTCCTTTTCTTGTTATGTGTTAAAAGGTTCTCAAGAATAGAGTTAGAATATTGTTATATTTATGAGATGAATTTTATATTTATATTAATTGGAAATTCATTTTCTCATAGATTTTATCAATATGAATACCAGAAATAAAATCATCATCTGATCAGATAATTTCATTTAAGAAAGATTATATTTCAAGACTTTGGAGTAAGAATAGCATATCTTAAAAAAGCCTGTAGTTGGGCAAATATTGTTAAAATAAACGCCAGGTTTTAAAGTTAAATTTCATGCTTTGTTGATCAAACATAAGAAAGGCTTGTATATCCAAACCACAAACCCAAATAATTAATTCCACCTGTGAAAACTGAGGAAGAAGTATAATTTCTTTTTTATGTATTTATTTTCACACTAAGTTATTTTTTTCAACAAGAAAATAGCAATATATTTGAATTTGCTGTGACTGTGAGTGAAAATATAAGCAGGTTCAGAATATTGATTGTGTGTTATGCTCTCTCCAGTAAGCTGCATTCAATTTTTAAGGTGCAGTTTTCATGGGCTTATTTAGCTTCAGGTATTTTTTATTAGTTTCTTTAGCCTCAGGTATTTTATATTAGTTCTTTCTCGCTAACTTTTAATGTGTTTAACGCAGTGTCTTGGAAACCTGATTGTAGCCAATAATCTTGTGGATTAAAAGTAGATAAAGGTTACTGAAATTTACATAAGATCATGCAGGTCTCAATGGAATTTTCAGTTTCTGCTTAGAATGTGAAAATCCCTGGATTTTCAGTCCATGTCCTGTATAATTCCTTTACCAATTGTGCAAAGTGAATATGAAGAAAAAGAGCAAGTTATGATTTTATTAAGAGGGAATACTGTAGAATTTTTTCTAGATCACAAGTAAGATTGAAGAAAATCTCAGTTGTCCTTTGGTGGTAAACAATACAACGCAATTACTGTCACTAGCTGATTACTTTCTATCTGGAAGGAATGAGATGTGCTACTCTCCTTGTTCCAGACCAGGCAGAGCAGAGCTAAGGGTCACCGCCACTTCTCACACCATTCTTTTGAAGCAAAGGAAGTCCAGGTTCACACACAATAAAGGCATGCTTTGAGACCCGCCCCCCCTCAACATCTTTGTATGTTACAGATCCAGGACAAAAAGATAGTCTAGATAACTAGCATTTATTTATTTCAGCAAAACACAAAAGGACTCATAATTTTTGCTGAGCTCTTTAATTTCCCTTTAGTTGTGACTATCTGATGTATTACTCAGTTTTGAGAAGTTTGCTTCATTGTGATGAGTATGCTGAACTGCTGTGTTCTGGTCTTCCTTCAAATATAGGATTTCAGTCAATTTTTAAGTTCAGTTTCACAAAAGGGTCCACACATAATTCATCCTTACATAACCCTTCTTCACAGTAACAGAACCTTTGAGACCACTGTATTTTCAAATACATATAAAGTCTACTGTTCATTCATCTTTCTTGCAAATGGAATAAAATGGCATAATATTGTTTATTTATATTCTTCAATGTGTGTATACATATATATGCATTTTATATGTATGCATGTATGGTATGTATGCTAGAACTCTTATCAGATGATGCACTACAGAAAAAGAATAGATGGATTCTAGGCATCCCTGTGTTTACTGAGAACTTTGATGGAGTTTAGATATAAGGATAAGTGGAGTGAAAAAATTCTCTGGCTAGAACAACTGAACAGAAAATAAATGTCTGTCAACAAGGTTTTGCAGATCAAATTTAGGTAACTGTGGAGCCAGCCAACTGTGGAGAACAGCTGGTATGAATGTTTTTTATACTATAGTTACCTAAAAATACAGATATGTCACCTCACCTTGCCATCTGTCATGTGTGTATGGCTTCTGCAGATAGATGGGCTTTAGATGAGATACAGTGGGAAAGAGGTCATCATCTAAGTTCTAGACACGTTACACAAAACTGCAGTGGACTAGATAATAGTGTTGTCACAGAATAAAAACAGAACATTGCATCTCTGCCAACTAAAGACAAACTTTAAATTTATTATCTCTCTCTTAATGTGTAAACATTCATGGGATTTCTTTCATTTTTTATTTAATAGTAGTGTGTGTGTGAGACAGGGAATTGTTTCTTGGCTGCCAGAGGACAGTATCCCCTGGCTCATAAAGCAGACCTTTGTGGCTTGTTGCAATGAACTCAACTTTCTTTTCTGTTTTGATTATGAGATTCTTTCTAGGGACTTGGCAAATGATTTGAAGGATTATAGAGGCTCCACAATTCATTGATTGAGTATATTGTACCTTTCACTGCTCTGTTTCTGACAGTCTGGTTTTATCTGTGATGGGTTACCTACTAGCATTTTGGATGTGGGATCTCTCCCTGGATAAAGGAAAGTTCTTGACCTGGGCTATATATTTCTGACAGTAGAACCTTTTGTCTTGGATCTAGGGTTGATTTTCTTTTCACTATTTTTATTGTTTTAGAATAACTCATATTTAAAGATTAATGAGAGTCTTAATTGAAGTTTCGAAGTGGTCCTCAGAGATTTTTAATGTCTGGTTATTAAATATTTTGAGCCTGAATGTTTCTTTGTTCATCTATTTCACATTTTCTCCTTTTTCTTAGCTCATTATACCATTATAGGCAACTTGACAATAAATTTTCACCTATGATAGAGCACCCTTTGTCTAAATCAGTCCTATAATTTTTTGGCTGCCTGAGATTTTGACATAATTGTTGTCTATCTTCTTTTAATTTCTTTCAGCTCTATCTCTATATAAAGAGTGAAACAAATCTGTTACAAATCAGTCCTTTCCACCAAACTGCATTAATTGCTTTGAACTTACAGGGCAGAGTGTGGGAGGGAATGGTGGTATAAGTAGCTGGAAACTGTGTGAATGCTACCTGCAGATTATGTAAAACTTCTGGCAATCTACTTTATTACAGATGTCTTGGACAAATATCACAATATTGACTCCTGTAGGAAAACTGCAATAATTATTCTAAACAGTCTTTAGTTTAATTTTCTGTGATTCCCATAATGTAGAGATTGCCTGCCAGTATTATTTTTCTTTTGTTAAACACTGGATATTTGTCATGTATGGTGAATTCTATGGTTAATGATTCTATGGTGAGTAAAATGCATCTTTATGTCTGCTTCTCCATGAGTGCTAGAAGAACAGTTCTAATGTAAGCATAAGTCTTTTGTAATTTTTC
The DNA here is from genome assembly GCF_048771995.1 of Taeniopygia guttata. Classification (NCBI taxonomy): domain Eukaryota; kingdom Metazoa; phylum Chordata; class Aves; order Passeriformes; family Estrildidae; genus Taeniopygia; species Taeniopygia guttata. The sequence continues at coordinate 40,074,124 of NC_133025.1, read as the reverse complement.
TGTATTTTTTCCTTTTGTTGAAATAAGTGGTATTCTCTTTGCTTTTTTCTGTGTGTAGTTTTATGTGCCCTGTGTCAGGAGTAAATGCGTTCCTGTTTCCTTGACCTACGTTCACCAGTCCAAATGGGCAGACATTTCTGATTATTGTAGACTATTACAGAATCTGTAACCTTCTCCAATTTTGGCTTTCTTAATTTAATTCTGGATTTAAATTATTTCTTGATCTGTAAGGAAAGTGACTATTTGTAAAAAAAAATGTGTAATTTACCTCTTGCATTTGCATAGTTAAGTAGTAATAGATAACAAACAAAGCAAAACAAAAATCCTAGCAAATTAATAAAATTCACTAGGTGCCAGCAAAATTGATAGAAAATATTATTGCCCTTGCAACATGCTTCTCTTTGTCCCTCTCCTTCTCTTCCTTTCTCTGTTTGCAGATAAAGCATTTTGTCTAAAATTCTGTCTTATGTAGAATAAGCATCTGACTGCACACCTGGAAAGTACAATGAGTTCACTAATCTTGTTAATGGAATCTGTGGGGCAGTTAATTAACAGATGTTCCCTGTAACCTGTTATTTTCTAGAAGGGATTTTACCTTATGCTCGTGAGTTTTAAACTTAGGTTAGTGTGAGTTTTAAACTTTAAGTTAGTGTGTTTATTGTAGCTAAGGAGGTGGCCTCTCTTTTTCTAAGACAGGCCAGGTCAGGGTTTGTGTAGGTAGTTTCCAAGAGCTATCCTAGTCCAAGTACACCATACATCATTGTATTTGGACTTATCTGTATCCACAGTGAATGTTGGCTGGGTCTGTAAGGCATAATATCTCCCACAGGCCCTTGAAATTTGCCTGAAAAAAATCTCCTTTAATGGTAGACATGCAGATTTCCTTAGTTTTGGTGAGGTTGAATTTCCCATGAGTTTTCTAAATAAAGCTAACAGCAGGCCTGAATGGAACACTTGGTTGAAAGTAGGAACAGTTATGACAGAAATAAATTATGAGCAATTAATGCAGAAGTGGGAAAAATATATTCATGTAACTAGCAGGCTGACAAGTTGCAAAGGAGGTAGGCATTATACACATGGAGGCTAGAACTGATGTTTGTCTACTGAATTTAGGCTGGTAATTGCTACCCTCACTATCTGCAATAACATTGAAAGTCTGGGGGATTTTCACTGGAGAAAATATTTACTGTGTGCATCTGCAGTTCTGATTAATTTATGCTCCACAGTGTTACAATACTGTTTGTCTGCTCTAAATGACATTCACTGCTGCTAGGTGGATATATGGCTGACAAAGCTCTCCAAAGGTGATGAACCTGGTGACTTCACTGACACTGATCCAAAGTGATGTGACAATTTGCTTAGGTAGAGTATTCTGACACCTTTTTCCTGTCCTCATTTCTCCCTCTGTCACAAGCCCTGCCTGTTGCAGCCAGCTCACATAGTGAGCTTGACATGCAGGGCTGAAAGGATACGTGGGCTGAAACCCTGGAACTGTGCACATCACATATAACTCAGGCAAACAGAAAATGGCAGGAGCAATAGGATATCATCACCACCATTATCATGGGAGATTTTGTCTTTCCATGCTCCTGGCACAGTACAGCAGCTGCCAAGATGTTTGGAGACAACACAGGGCCTTGGAATCCCACATTTGATGTTGATGAGGAGCAGTAGTCTAGGACACCATGCCTCAACATTCCTCAGGAAAGATCTACTAGAGCTGCCCACATAGGACAGGTCAGCACTAAAATGTAGGGTAACAAGTAGGTCTTCTTATTTAAGCTCTAATTCATTTATCAGCTATTTGTAGCAAGGAATATATTCAAAGAAAACTCTTTGCAAAACATTGCTTTAAAAGTTTCACTAAAGATTAAAATTGCTGTCATTTGAATTTGTGATAAATTTAGTAGTGGTAAATTATAACCACATCTTCAGACTGCTTTTAACACATACCTGTTTTAGAAGTTGGAAAGGTGAGAATATAGACCCAGTAATCTACCTACTCTGTAGGTCTGAAGTAGAAAGGGGAATTGCTGTACAAAAGAACTATTTAACAAAGTAGAACGAAATAAATGCTTGAGCTGAACAGTTAGGAAAATATGTGTAGCACCAGATAAAGACATTTTTGAGCTGTTCTGCGAAGAGGACCAAGTGAAGGAAGGCTACATGCATCACTTATGAAAGCTTAGTTTTAAACACAATGACTGAGTCTTAAAGTCACTTTTCATACTAATAGTTAACAATATCCTAGGAAAATCTTAGGCTTCCAGCAGCTCTTTCTAAGCTATTGAGACAATCATCAGTGCAATATCTTTGGAGTGTTTGCTCATAAAGTCTAGTGTGGATAATTTTACCATTTATAGGATACATTTTGATTCTTTGCAGCTCTATAATTTGCACTATATCAACTATCAAAAGCTGTTAGTAGGATTCTTATTGTTTGGATTTGCATCATAAATATTGTGATTTTGACTAAGGCAAGATAATAAACTGCTTTACCATGAAGGAAAATAAAACAGTAATTCACTGGTTTTGGAGAGTTAAACTTTGTGAATTCCTTTCTTATTATACTGCCATCTTTCCATTAATGTTTAATTTATTAAAGAATTATGTTATTTTTATTTTAGGCATGTATGCAAATGTTTTCAATGCTTGCAGTGGTCACAATTTTTCATTTTTATTGATGCAATTTTCTGAAAATAACAACGTCTTTTCAAATGAAATAAAATTTTTTATTATTCATTGTTTATTGCATTTCATGTTTCTGGGTTTCAAAACATGTCTGCCAATTCTTCAATTTAAATTATTTCAGTTCTGATGTCAGACATGGTAAATTATGAACAATATTTCCTTTCATTATGAGAAATTTTACCTCATGAAGAGATGAACTATAGATGGGATTGGAATTGTACTTCTCCCCTGGGAATATTCAGATACCTTATTTATTAGAAAACATGTTGAACCAACTGGGAATCCAGTTTTCTATCAGTGTCAGATCTAGGGTGACATTTTGAAAAGCTTTCCTTACCAGTTGTGCAGAGTTCAGTTAATAGTTTTGTTAGACTCCATAGTGACAGTGAAATACTGAGTGCCCATTTGCATTTTCCTGATTCAAATGCAACCTCCCAGACATCCTAAACAATGATCTACTTCAGTACACATTTACAACACTTGTCTTTTTAACTTTTTTGCAGATAGATTTCCTAGCAGCCTTGCCAATTTTTTTAATTTCTTCATATAACATCTGTTAAGCACCATAGGAACAGGTTTTCAGTCATCTGGAAGCTTTGAATGCTGACATGAGAAAGATGACCCTGTTAGTGCAAAAGATGAAGACAAACTTATTGGTCAAGTGCTAGCCTCATCAAGAAAAAAGCTATATCTTTTTTGGTTGTTATCACATAGAAAGATGAGGCAGGTCCATGACCTGTCAATGCATTACAGATGCATTTTGTTTTTGAAAGACCTGTTAAATGACTTCATTTTTAAGGAAAAACAGTCCAATGAGAGAATTGTCAGCTTTATCATAAGTAGGTGGTATGAAAGCAGCCTTATCCCTTCTCCATTGTCTAGTACTAGCCAGGTAAGATCCACACGTAGATGTGAGATTCCTAGAAACTCAATTACAAGGGCAAATCAAATATGTATGTACATATAAAGCAATATCCAACTGTTATCTCTGAGCCTCAGTTGCCAGGTGTCGACTCTGTGACACCATGAGAAGATAAAAAGATCCAAGGGGCCCTATTTCACCTGTTAACACTGTAAATAGCTTATTCTTTGAATAGGTATGCCTAACTGCTATCTTCCAAAATCTGGCAAAATGTTCACGTGAGTAGGAAATGTTTTGCAAATTTGTAAAGAAGGCAGCTTCAGGACTTCAGTGTAGACCTGAATCTATCACAGAAGTATCATACTGAGGTATCCTAAAAAATGTCTGTGTTTGACAGAATGGTAAATTTTGTTTGGTAAAGGTATTTCTTTCAATAGTGATGATGTAATGATTCATTACACTCAACTGCTTAGAAACTTGGCAAGTGGAAACTTAAATAAATATGTACATCATAAACACTCATTATGTCTTCACTTATGCTAGGATTTATTTAGAATTTTTCCTCAGCATGTTGGTGTTGTGTAAGCTACTTGTCTCCTTATTTATCAGAACCTGCAGTTTGTGTAAGAGTCTTCCTTTTAGTGCTTTCTTTTTTTTTTTTTTTTTTTTTTTTTAAGGGACTTCCCACATTATATTGTGAAGACAATTCAAATTCAGTCTACATTTTAAAACATTTTATTTGCACATTGATACTTATCCGTGATAGAGGTAATGCTGGCTGCTGAAAGTAGGTACAGGATGGCACTGAATTGCTTGTAGCTGAATTTCTTTGGCAGAGCCCATATGAAAATATGCAGGCCTAAAGGCAAGACTAAGCCTAAAACTGTCACCTTTGATTTGGCCTCTGCTAAACTTTGGTTAAGGATTTGAATCACTGCCCAAGCGCCAAGTTATTTATTATAGTAATTTGCATCAAAGTGCGAGGCTGTGTTATGGCTCTCCCTTACATTCCTTTAAACTACTTCTGGGGGTCCATTAAGTGCAACTAAAAAACGTTTCATTGCAATAGAATCAAAGAATTTAGAAGCTTTTATAAATGCAAAATATACATGTATGTGTCTATTTGTTCTTTAACTCTTGTTTTGAGGGCAAAGGGTGTCTGCTCTGCAAAGAAAAGAAAGACAGGAGGTAAAGATTAAAGGCAATGAGGCAAGACAGTGTCCACACTTACAGAGGGCAGTGTCCCACAGCATCCACATGCAAAATGCTGACCAGGCCTGGTGAAGATAACCACAGCTGGTCAGGCAGGTCTGCAGTGGCACGAAATGCCCTAGGTCAAGCCATGGACTCAAGTCAGTAGGTCAAGGTCAGCAAAGTAAGTAGCTAGGCACAAACACTCCTACAGCATTCTGACTGCTCTCTCTGAATGCTGAATGCTGTGTAACTTTAAATGAATTAAACAAAATAGCCTTTTATCCTGGAGATGGTTTTGCAGTCATGATGATTTGGCTTATTTAAAATGAAGGTGGTGGATACAACAGCTGCTTTTTCTCTCAAAATAAGTATAAAAATTATTGAACTCTTTAAAGAACAACTAGCTTAAATATCAAGAGTTGCTACTGAAAATAATAAAGTCTGGAGTAGAAAAATTGTACAAGGGCATTAAAAAAATTCTCATAGCAAGCAAAATGTAGGGACAGAGATTGCTTAGAAATCTTCCTACAGACCTGTATGAAAAAAAAAAACATGAAAAAAATTTTCAGAAATACCCAGAGAAATCTTTAGGTTGCTCCTAAAGAGAATGCGTAAAACAGGTATTGGGATCAAGTACTGGTTAATGAGAGGCTCAGAACTCTAAAGCTGAGGCTGAGACATTTGTGATTTAATTTTCACTCTTTTTAAGAAAGCAGGCATCTCTCTGTTCAGATTTTCTAATTGAACATGACTGTAGAAAAGAACTGTCTGCCCTCTGTCACTGAATCCTTTAAACAGAAATTACCAACATGCTCAAGTTTCTTATGTTTGAAAAGTGCAACAATCCCTGATAGCAAATGTCATTGCAAACCCCTAGAAGAAAATAATTTTGAAGTGCTAAATTATGTCAGAAACATGACAATTAATGAATTTGATTATTGTACAATTACAGGCAAACTCAGAATTTGTCTTTGAGGAGTGTGCATGTAGGCTCTCAGAATCATAGAATAGTTGGGGTTGAAAGGTACCTTTAAAGTCATATAGCCAGTCATCCTCTAGATTATCAGGGACATTTTCAGATGCTTGTCTCAGGCGAGTGCACTCAAGAACTGTAAAAAAAAAATGTGGCTGCCAAACTTTATCAAATTTTCTCTGCCATATCTGGATATATCAACACTTTGCTGCTAATTGTGGTAGCCTATAGGATCCAAATGGAGAAATATATATACATGTAACAAGGAAGGAAGTGAAAATGTAATATTAAGGACAGAGTAGTCCTAGTGTAGAGTTAAAAAATATTAAGAAAAATGAGAACTACAGTATGAAAGGGCTGACTCTGGAGAACCTTAGAAATGAACCTTAGAAATTTTATCTTTATGTCTTTAAAAATTCAACTTTGCATAAAAATAACCATAGAACTCTTTTAAAAGTATCATATATACCCTTATTTTGTTCTAACATAAAATTTACTTTTGTGTTTAGATTTTGTATACAGAGCAAATGGAGCACTTGTTTGTTAACCAAAACAATTTTCTCTTTCAGGAAAACTTAGTGGAGGATATATAGTTTCATTGTTTGTGAATTAAATCTTGCAAGATGATGCAACAGTTCTTTGAGTCACAGCTTTTATACTGCTTAAAGCTATCCCCAGAATAATTTTCCATATAGCAATGCTTTTCATTGTTAATTCTTTTTTCAGCAGTAGAAAATTAATCTGATTAATTTGTGTTTTGTGAATCTGATTAATTAGTGATTTCACTAATTCAGTATAAATGTTATAAAGTATATTTTCCACAAAATATTTTGGAAGCATTGTATTTTCCTCTCTCTTCTTTTGTTTTCACGAGATTTTTTAAAGAGGAAAAAGTAAGTTGTTAAAATTCTCCATTTTCCTGATATTGAAGTTTCTTATATATCTCAGTCACATCATTAAGAGGGTACTTCAAAATTGATTTTGAATTGACAACATAAAATAATTGGACTTGGAAATTCAGAGAGTTGGCATTCATGTTTTCATTTTAAGTTTCATCAAGGAAAGCAATGGAAAAGATCAATGAACTTGTTTTTCTGAGCAACAATCAATTTTGGGAACTGCAGGAAATAAATTCACCCACCCTGAAAGAGATTTTGTCAGTCAGAAAATCAAAAGGCAGAGTTTAAATAATATACACGTGAAACACTACATATGTCTGATATTTACTGAATGACTGATGATTTTATATCTTCTTTACAGAGAAAATGAGGTAAGGTTTGAGTGAATAATAGGTGTCAAAGATGAAATGTCAGACTACTTATTACTAATGTCAAAGAAAAGAAAGAAAAGGCTGATTGAGATAAGCAAACGGTAACAGAGATACAGGAATGTCATACTCCCATTTGAGAGTATGGAAAAGACAGGAAAAACCCCCACAACTAGGATCTGATCCAAGCTCTAAATTCAGTCACAAAATCCCACTGGAGCTAATGAACTATGTTGCCAACTGATTTAAGAATTAAATCTAACTGTAAACTTCAAGGTCTGTACATGTAAATGAACTTCTTTCTTCCTCCTGTCTGGAAAGTTTACCTGTGCTTTTTGATGCTGTGGTCCTGTGTGACTCAGGAATTCACTTGGTTTAGCTTCTTTTCTGTTTCTTGCTTTGCTATATATTAGACAGACAAAGAATTCATGCTCTATTTTTCATTTAAAATGAGCTAATTATTCAATCTCTCTTGCCACAGTTTAACACCGTCAACTGACACTATGAATAATTGTTAATTGAGAGTGCATTTAATGAGCTCAGTTTCATGTTATGAGGCCAGAAAGTTGATAAGTTTGTAAGGGTAATTGTTAACCAAATCAGCTATGTTCTTTGTGTTGCAATTTCTTGCTAATGGCCTATAAACAAGCCATGTCAGTTTAAAATCAATTCGTCCCCACAGCTTTTTTTTTCCCTATTTTTTTTCTTGATTCTAATTCAATATGATTTAGCAAATGGTGCTCCTGCAGGCAAATTCATAGCTCCTATTCTAGATACTTTAGAGTCTTTGTGTTTGCTGAAATTTGTAATGGTTATTTGCTCTTTGAAAATCTTGAAATCAATGAGAAGTTATCATCTAAAGTAACATTGCAGTATTCAAGAGCAGGGAACTTCGACAATACAAGAGTATTGGACTAGAACATCCACTAACTCTTGTATTCAGCTGCATTCTTGTGGCAGAGGAGATATCCTCTACAGCTTTAGTAGCAGATTTAGAGTCCCTGAGCAATCCCTTTTATATATCTTTTTCTTATAAACAATAAGTCTAAGGTGAACATGGTCTGTGCCAGGGCCAACTTAAACGTCAACATTCTTTCATCATTTTCTGAGTAACACATAGATTCTTCGCACTTCACAGAATCACTGGATCCTCTACCGGAATGGGCCGACAATCATTCCTTTTGTAGGTGTGCTGTTGTCAATGAGCTGTGTCAACAGGTGAAGGAACCACATGAGGAAGTGAACAGGATGCACAGAGTAAGAGATTGATGATGCTGAAGTCTCAGGAGCCTCAAACCTCCATAGAAGGTCTGGAGTCTGGTCACTGTGCATACTAGGAGCCAGTTTCCTTCTTCTCCTATAAACTTGAAGGTAACAAATAGAACTGCCATCTTTTACAAGAAGCATGAGGCCCTGGATCTAGAAGGAAAATCAATTGATGAAGAGGGTGAAAGTGCCTCTGGGATAGAGGGGCCAACTAGAGGTAGAGCCAACTACTACTACATCACGGCATTCTCTGGCATTATATGTAATGGAGGGTCTGGAACACAAGGAGTTTACGGTTGGAAATGGCATGACATTCGTCTGAGTAAAGATTAAGGGACAAACAAATAATGCAAATGCCATTGCGGGAGTCTATAATAGACTACCTAGGTGAGATGATGGTGCCAGTGAATTGTTCTTTGAAGAGCTAATGGACCCTCCCAGATCAACCACCCTTGTGCTTATGGGGGACTTCAGCTTGTCAGGTGTTAACTGGGAACACCACACAGCTGACCAAGTTCCAGAAGATTCCTGAAACACCTGGATGACAATTTCATGGTACAGGTAGAAGGGAGGAGACTTGGAAAGATGCCCTCCTTGATCTGCTGTTTGACCCACTCTGTCAACATAGTGGGTCTCCTGAGCAAAGTGGAGATTGGTGGGTGTCTTGGCCACAGTGACCACAAAGTGATCAAGTTTAAAATCTTTATTGACAGGATGAAACTTCAACCCTGGACATAGAGAGAGAAGACTTTAGGCTGCTCAAGGAACTAGTGATTATGATCCCCTGGGAAAATACTTTAAGCACAAGCAGGAAAATGATCAGACACAAATTACAGTCAAAACAGACATTTTATTTTGTTGTGTTTATTTCAAAGATGTGAGCTTCATAAATTTAGTGTGATTTTCTACTGAGAATGAAATGGATTAATGTCCTTGCATCAGTTTCATATCAAGCATAAGGATGCCAAGATTAATTTGTTCCACAGAGATTCCATATTCAGTAGAGTCCAGTGTGACTACTATATTGAAAATACATAGAAATTTATTAGGAAAAATCACTCAGAATCAATTACTGAAGGTGTTTTGTGCAGCATTTTTTGTTATATGTATTTGCAAGTTATTCAAAACACAAGCTCAATACCTTACATCATACCTGCTATTCAATGAAAGGTATGAACTTAAAATTTTCGAGATGCAAAATGGATGGAAACTGCCTAATGAATGCTTAATAAATGCTTACATTAGTACTCCACTTGCTGTTCATGTTCTCTGTGGTATGGCAGGTTTTCTAAATCACTTGAGTAGTTGTGACTGCCTGAGTTGCATCACAATAACTGAAAATAATGCACAAATGGAAAGATGTTTGCATACATTTATGGCAGCATAAGTCTTGGCAAACATCGGAAAGTTCATGAACATTTTCACAAGTACCTGACTGCTGCCTGAACTCTCATAAATTGTGGAAAACACCACAGAGAAGTGTTTCAGAGTATTCTGATGCAGTCTTTGTTTCCTTGACTTGATTTTTCATGTGTTTATCAATTCTGTATTACATTAACTTAAGAATATATTAGCACAGGAGGTTTTCAGCAACTCTATTTCTTTCTCTGGAAATCGAGTGCTTGTTCAGTGACCTCTAAAACTAATAGCTGAAGTTACATGTCTTCTGTGATCCCTATGAAATGCTAATAAACCCACTAGTGCAGAGATGACTGCATTATAAATAAAAAATTTGCAAAGTATTACATTGATTTTATAATTGCAATTTAATTTTCTCTGTAAGAAGAAATGTGGAGACATTCCAATTTGTTCACTAATGATAGTTCAAATGGTTCTGTAATCAGATTGATACTCTATTAGCATGCCATAGACTACCAAGAAATTAAGCCATATGTACAGTATAGAAAAATGGTGTAAGCTTCCAAAGCATGTGCTTGGAAGAATGTCCAGAGAGTGCTTGGCATATGTTTAAAAGTTCATTTGTTCTCTGAGATTAATATTTGAAGCATTTTCTCTCCTGAGTTTACCAGTACAATACATAAATCAGCAACAAGATCAAGTTTAAAAGACAGCACCCCAGAAGCAGAATACTGTTGACGTAATGTATTTTATGGAGAAATGTCTTCAATGACTATTAGGTGATCTTAGGGGCATATATATATGATGAATGTGAATTTATTTAATTCCCCTGGGGAGACATAAATTCTGAAAAAGAATTGTGTGCAGCAGAAAATTCCTGCAAATTAAGAATACTGGAAGTTGAATTTTCTCATATAAAACCACCTTTACCTCAAATTAGGGGCTGTCAGTGTCAAGTTTAAGACAGAGAAGTCAGTCCAGACAGAGAAGTCAGTCCAGGTAGATTTTGACTGAGGCAAAGTGAGTTTGTGGAGCTAGAACATAATTTGATGCATGCCTTGATGACTTTTCTCACTTATACTGGGTTTTCCTCTATTTGCATCCAAAAAGCTTTCCTTATAATGTTGCAACACCAAAGAACACAAAGAATAATCAATCACATATGGATGAACTAATTCAGTTTCTTAGAGTGCACTATGAAGTCTTTTATAATCGGCTTTGAGAACTAGCTCTGTTTCAATTAAAAAAGACTGCTATAATTTTTAAATGGATTAAGGCACTGCAAACAAAGACTACTGACAAATGGACATAAACTGCAATATTTTAATTTAATTTTGGAATATTTTCACTGATGCATTGTCATGATATTAAGTTCCTGTAAGAATTCAAGTAAGAGAAGAGACTGTCCCTAAATGCTGGTTTAAATTGCACTTTATATCTTCTTATCCACTGTCACAAATACAAATAGCAAAAATCAGAAAAAGGTAGTAAGTTAAAGGCATATAAATGTGAATTTACAAAGTATGAAACTATTTAGTTGTAAGCCAAAAGAGGGTTTTTTCTAGTAACTAAATCTTATTCACCTCTTGGATCTAGGTAGTATGTACTGAAGTAATGTTAAATTTTATTATTTTGGAAACACAGAAGTTGACTTTTGCCAATAACAACTGGAAAAGTCTTTACTTGCTTTTGGAAAAAATCTTGGTTGTATTTTTATTCATTACAAAAATGGACCTCTTATCCTTGACTGGACCTCTGGGCTCTACTACAGTGCAAATAATAAAATAATAGTCTATATGCCACAGAACTTTCTTAATCAAAAAAGATCTGTGTATCAGTGTGCAGTGCGTCCAGGCCCCTTCTCTCTTCTCTAACCCAAGAAGAAGCTATTCAAGCTAAGCAAAAGCTTTTAAATGCTAAGAAAAAAATTCAGTATCTCCACAAAATATATATCACACCAGGGAATTCCTTCATCTCTTCTTCCCACCTCATTTGCATTGGACAAACTGGGAAAGGCAGACATCCAAGTTCATGCAATTCTGCCAAAGTGAAGCTTATCAGGTATCTGCGCAGGGGGTTGAAAAAATTAAATTTTTTCCATAACTTCTTGGGATGGATTTAACTATCCTCATTTCAAATGCCAGCCAAGTCAGTCTTTCTCTAATTTTATAAGGCTTCCAGATAAATTTATCTAAATTTGAGACCCTTAAAAAGATTATTCTTCTGTCTTTTTGATACATGACTGAAAGGGAAGAGAAAGATAAACAAAGAGAAAGAGAGAGAGAGAGAAAGAAAGAAAGAAAGAGAGAGAGAGAATGATGTGCTTCATACCAAGTATTTTAAATCTTAAGAGCAAAATAATGAAAAAAAAAAAACCTCTCATGTCCCAAACCTTCACTAGGTAAAGCAATAAAATTTATCTATATCTATTTCTAAATCTAGATGCAGATATAGATATCTATCTCATGGATATATCATCAGTATATCATTATAGGGTTGGACTTGAGGACCTTGGAAGTCTTTTCCAATATTAATGACTCTATGAATCTATTACCTCATTTAAGAACCATTAAGAACTTTTGTGTAATTTTTTGAAAACTCAGTAAGTGTTTACCAAACCAGTGACTAATACTAGCTAGTTAATAAATTAAAAGCAAATATTTATCCCTTTTCTCAGATATACTATTCTGGAAAGAATTGGTTTCCACCAATTTCCTTAGTTAATTTTTCATTATCTAAGGAGGAAATCTGCTGGAAAATGAGAGACAAAATAATGAATCACCTGATACAGAAAATTTCATTTTAACATCATTAAATTAAAATGAAATATTTTTCAAAAGTCCAGATCACACAACATTGATATCTCTTTTCCATTCCCTGAAGTAAGAACATAAATCTGTGATACCTATCTCACTATGATCTCTTTTGTCCATTCTGCATTTTACATATACATACATCTATGTCTATCTCATCGTCCTGATTTGAGAAATACCACAGCATGCAAGATTTAATGATTTTATTTTATTTATTATAGGATGCAGACATCCTTTCAGATTTATTTCAGACCTGAGCCTCCATACTAAAAATCATTCTGAAATTTCAGTAATCTGGGCAAAATATATATTGGCTGATTTTCTTTGCAATTTTAAATTTTATGCCCTTGATTGAATAAGCTTATCTTTCACCTACAGAAAATATAATGAAAACTACTTATTTGCCATTCTTTACTCTACTATAAACATATCTTTTTGGTGTCAGTGATCAGAAGAATAAAGATCTTCAGGTCTTTTCAATGACTACATGAGCTTTTCTTTCTACTATTCATTTTGCTGCCCTGTTTGTTAGCTAATAAGTAGCATTCATAGAAAAGTATTTTCAAATACTCTCTTTTTTTCATATTTTCCAACTCATTACAGGAACACAGTGACATTAGTGACAAGACTAGTTAAAATATTCTCAAAAATTCTTGGATTTTTTTCATGTTTATCAAGCTGATTTAACTTTCACCTAAAATTTCAAATTTTATTAAGCTCCAGAAAGTTAGTTCAAATACTATAAAAGTGATAATAACTACTCCTGGGAGAAATTTAGACTTTGAATAAACAGGAAAAAATTTTAAAAAAGAAACAACAACAATAAAACCCCAACCATTCTACCAGCCAAAATTATCCAGTGATATTTGTCTGTCTGGCTACGACAAAAATTTGATTTTGATCTTACTTTCTCACCTACCTCCAGTGGGTAAGTTGTTTAAGGTTTCCTGAATCTTGCTTAAACTTATTAACTTGTATGGTGTTGGAACATGTATATATTCATTAGATAGGGGTGTCCCCAGTCTTGTTAATCTCAAGAACACCACAAAGTTGCTCTTAGATTATTAAATCATATTCCTTCTCTATTCACTAGGACTAATTCTCATTTTGTTGGGCTGTGCTAGACTAATATCTTTTGGAACTAAGATTCTTAGCAAATCTGTGTCAGATACCTTTGTAATACATTAAATAGCTTAAATTGCACTGAAGAAAATATTAACTGGGAAATAAAGTGGTAGAAGGAACATAAAATCTATTCTACCATATCAGAGTTGTTCTTCCTTTCTCTGTTACCTTGTGAGAGAGAAGCATTTGCATGGATTAGGCTTTCCAGGTGGTCAGGAAGAAACCTGTCTCCTGAATATATTCTGATTTTGCTTTTTTTAGTGCCCAGTATGGAAGCTAAGTGGCTTTAAAAATTAAATTATTACATAGCCTTATTTTTTTTTAATTAAGATATTATATGTTAGCATTAGAAAGATTATTTGAGATTTAATACTCTACTGGCAATGTGTCTGGAGCCTTAAAAATTAAAAGGTCAAACTCTAGTAGCAGCCTAAAAGGTTTTTCAAAATATTTCTTTATCATAAAAGCTGAAAAAGAAAAAAGTCTGAACAACATATTGATTTTGTTCCAGACATTGAATGAATATATGTTCTTGAATTTGTTTTCTATAAAAGGGTTTTACTTTGTACAGAAAAAAAATCCTGTTGCAGTGTGACAACTCTGACATTAGCATGCATATCTTGACCAATTTAATAAAAATGCTTCAAAGGCTGCAAAGAAGCATTTGCACTACAGATGATCAGCATTTCTCAATAATATATTATTTATTTGGCCAGTTAGGTTTGGAAAACTCCAAACACTGTAGCCAATCACTTCCCAAAGAAATAACACTTGGCACATCTTTGGTATAAATGTCTTCAGGGAAAATATGTGAAGAGCCAGGAAAATAAATCCTTATGCTTCTAAGGAATCTCTTCTGCTTAGAAATAGGCAAAATTAGTGTGGGTTGAGTTTAGATTTGAAACTAGAAGAATAAGCTTTAGTTCCCTCTGACACTGGGTCTCTCTGATTCCCTATCATTTTCTCTGCCACATAACCTCTCCTTCTTGAAATTCTTATTGATAAATTCATTGGGGTTTTTTAAAATTCTTAAATTATATTGCAAAATTGTTCAGAGTACTAGTAGAAAGTGTATGACTGTTGAACAGAAAATCATCTACACTTCAACTTTTACTTTAGTATTTCTATTTTCCCAGTGGATTTTCCCCAATTGAATATTTTCCCTATTGCACAGTTCTTTAGTTTTTGGTTTATCAGGAAGGAGCACTTTTCTCTCTTTACTGGAAGAAGTTTGCATGCCTTTCTGCAGACCTGATTTGCTCACATATGGCTGAGAACTGATATAAAGTTCTATAACTAGCCAAAAGTTTTTTGAAGCCTCCTTGTGTTTGTGGTTTATAATGCCTTAGCACAATTTTGTGCCACGGTGTTTGTAGGAAACACTGTTGCCACCATGCACCACACTGTAGGAAATATCCCTGCTAGATGTTATGAGGAGCAAGAGGCAATTTATTTGAAATAAAATCTGAACCAAACCAAATTTTTTTCCCAATTAATCACCTTCCCTAAGTATAGTTACAAAGGGAAGTTCTGGTGTTTTCTTTAATGCAGCTTTTTTTGGTTAGTGGGTTGAATAGTCTTTTACTGTCTGACACACTTGAGCTCAATGCCTTTTCTGCCAGAGGGTACTCAAGCTCTCACCCTCTTGGAGAGTCATGTGGCCACTACACTGTGGATAAAAGGAGACCACTTCCCTTTTTGTTGAATCTATTTCACTCTGTGTCAAAAATTTATACTGCACTAAACCAGAGAGAAGGGACAAGAAAGCAGCAAGAGTTCATATATGAGTGGCTGGGGATTGGCCTTCCAGCTATTGGAGAGCTTTTCAGGCATGAATCAGGGACTGTGCATTTTCCACTAAATAGTGGTTGGAAAAAGTCACATAAACATTTCCCTGAACAGGAACCAGGTCTTAGAATAAAGTAGTTGTATATTCCAGGGGAAGATCAAACAGATCTCCAGTTATTCTAAGAAAGGAATAATTCGAGCACAGGACTCTGCTCTGCTCTACTTTCTGCCCTGCACTCTATCAGAGATGTGTGGGAAACCTCCTGGGAAACAGAATTTTGTGCTTCTGTAATTTGGGCTAAACCTTTGTAATGTACTGTACCACTAGATAAAACAAAGCATCAGTGGGACCAGTAACTTCTCCTTCAGAGATCTTGTAAAAACCAATAATTATTTCAAAAGCGACAGCATTCTGGGCTGGCTGGCCTTCAAAATAGAAGGGAAAAAAGCTGAAGTACCTGGAGTTTGTCTCGAATTAGGTGGCAACTGAGTGAGAAGTTTGGATCTTACCACTTGTACATAAGTGTAAGATGAGTGAAGTGGGAATTCCCCAGCTCCTCCTGCACATGTATTCTGGCTGTTTTAAATGTTAGCTCTGATTCACATGACTACACCTGTAGCATTTTACAAGGCACTCAAGGCACTTTTTTTTCCCTGTGGTGCTGGTAGTTAATGGGTTTTCAGGATCAGGAATTGGTAATGAGCAAAGAGCACACTTTGCAGAAATGTGTCAAAAAGTGGAGCCTTCTCAGCATTAGCCTTTAAGCTGAAATTGCCAATAAATTTCAGCTTCAAGTGCAGACTTCTTTCTGGCTTTGGGGATGGAAGTTTATATAATACAGAGCTGTCACCAAGATCACTAATCCTCCTTCCAAAATACACTGCACAGTTGCCAGCTAGTAAACAAGCTGAGCTATTGGAAAGATAATCATTCATTGTAAGGCTATGTCAGTGAAAGTGTTAAATATATTTCTCAAATAAAATATGGTCATATTACACAGACTTTGGACTGCCACTGCAGGAGTAGTTGCCTGTACCTTTGTTCTGTTTGGCTTATCTGTATCATCTGTAAAGCAAGACTAAAGTAAATTTGGGTAATCATCCCATCTCACGTATTTAATTTGTTTAGTGATCAATACTTGGATGGATTCTGAACTTAGTGATTTGAAAGAAAACTGACAACCATATTCCCTACCTTTGCTCTTTTTAAAAGGGCAGTTAAAATATCCTTTAATATGGAGCAAGATTGGGAATAATAGGACATGCTTCTCCATTACACACTGACTTCTAGCAAATAAAAAAGTGAGATAAATAAAGGGGGAAATTATAATGCTAAAATTATAATGGGGAAATTATAATGAAAACCCATAGCAATCTTCACAGAAAGAATTTATATTAGTTATTTTCAGTGCCTTTAAAATGCCTTTCTGTCTGAAATTGAGTGTGGACAGGGTTGAAATTAAAAGTGTGTCTCATATTGATATGTCAGTCATAGCTAACAAGCACTGTTGGGAGGTAATCTCTTTCAATCAGTTTCTTGGAGACTGGGAGACAACATTTATTACTCTGCAAATGAACCCACCAACTGCTTTTCGCATGGCGGTAACCGCAGGAGACATGAGTTAGAAAGCTGGTTAAGTGGGGTCACTAAGGCAGTGTAAACATCTCTAAAGGTTAAGATGAACTAAAAATATCCTCAGTGGGATTTTTCCTTGAAAAACAAAAGAAGAGAACCTTTTTTCTCAAAAGTAGTCTGGAGTATCTTGTGTTGCCTGAGATAAATGAAAAATATGTGTCTTATTACAAATAAAAATATTTGTGACAAACCCTCCCTCTCTTCCTCCAATCCTCTCTCCCTCCCTTTCTTGTTTCCTTCCTTCCACAATGGAATAGTGATAATTTCTCAACAGTACATGAGTGTCTTTCTAAGGAAATATCCTACCTGATCTACAGCTGCCTCATGAAGATATATATTGTATTATACTATTGACACTAAAATCTAACTCACTGAAAGGAATAGTTCCTGCTTTGAAACATCACCTTTTTCCTTCAAAAAGAAGCTATCTTTCCTTACTGTGACGTATGTAGAGCAACCTAGAAGCTCCTTCTGTTAGATCAGTATAAGAAAGAGAATGTGTCTTTATCAACCTCTTATCCTGGGAAAACCAGGATATAATTATCACAACATTTTTTTATTTTGACCAGTAAAACTTGTGCTTGTCAAATCATTGAAATCAATATGGTTGACTGTAATGCCATCATAATTATACTGGCAAAATATTTAAGACTTCTGTGGTAAATGATAAGTTGTATTTCCTTGTTTCATGGAAGAGGGGGAGAGGAAGACATAATGACTTTCACTGCACCTTACACAAGCTGTATAAAGCACACTGCTGCTCTTAAATTCAGGAGAGGACATGCATTGCACCTTAACTATTTTCACGGGGTTATGAAGGTAGGTCTAGAGATATAAAGGAACAGTAATGGTAATATGCCAAATTAAGAAAGCAGACAAGCTTATCTGCTTAGTACATATGAAGAAAGGTTGCGTTTCTCAAATGATACATTTTGGTCACTGGCATTAGCACTAGGTTTGTGAGTTCTTTAGGCTAGTCATCACAGGCCAGTAGTGTTTATTAGTTTCCTTTCTATCCATCAGGAAAATTTTGTCTCAGAAAAATATGATTTTGCATTTCCATCTATAAGACTGGGGCTGGGTCATTGTTGCATACAAACAATGTGATGGTGCATATCCAAGTCTGAAAATTATTAAGGTTTTAGTCATTATAGTTGTTGTTAATGCTAGTGGTTTCTTTATTTAATTTGTTTTGTGAGAACAGACTTATTTTCTCTGTGTAGTAACTGTTAATTTTTCTGCTGAAATATATAAATTAAGTAAGGTGCAAACACATGCTTCAGAGTTACTTTGGGCAATTGGAATTTTCTTTTCCTGTAAGATATTAGTGTTTCTGTTCAAAACTTGCAAAACCATGAAATTTTCCATGAGTTAATTTCAATGCAAAAGTCATCTTTGCTTCAAAGGTTTTGGATTCCTGTGAGAAATTTCTGATCTTTCTCATGGGAACATCCTCTCTGTATTTCCAAGTGATAATACTGAAAGGCACAGAAAGTGAAATAGAAAGCAGTAAAATTGTAAGAGTACTTCATTTTCTAGGAATTCACATAATTAGGAGGAACATATTTGAACACTCTTACGTGCCTAAATTAACTCTCCTGTGGTTTCCTGTAGAATTCTTTCCAAATCAAAACACTAAAACTGTGACCTGAGTGGGCTGGGAAATGGTTTTGCTTCCGCACAAAACTTGCTGGCATTGAATAAAAGAATGACCTTTTCATGAAAACAGATATTAGTCAGTCACTGACGCTGTAAGTGATATAGACATTTTTCTTTAGTTTTACGATGAGTACTCTAGTTACTCAGCTATAGATTTCAGTCTTGAAATTAGGTTCATCCTAGTTGTCTACAATAAATTTGCAGTGGATCTTGAAATTCCTGCTGTGAAGGTTTTAACCATCTGGTAATGAAATTACTTTCAGTGATCTAATCAATAACAAAGAATGAATTTTCAGTGGAAAGCATAAAATAAGAGTGTAAGCAAGCAGATAAATTATTTGGGCATTCATGTTTGTAATAGGACAGTCTTGGTTAAAGGACAAAAGTGAATTTGTCATTTAGAAAATAAATTACACTGGCTGTGTCAATAACGAATATCTTATTTTCCATGAACATTCACTGAAAAAGGCATGTACCAACAAAAACCAAAAGAACAACAAAAAAAAATCTGACTTTGAATAAGCAATATTTGCTGATTAAAATTATCAGCCACTTCAAAATTGAACTGTTTTTAAGATAGTTTGCATGGAGTTTTTGGGTGAACTTTGTTTTTAGTATAAGGAAGAAAAATATTTCCATAAATGATCTTCCATTGCTTTCAACTTGGTAATGACTCTCACTGAAAAAAAGGCGTATTTAATAAAAGTTCTGTGTGCTAGCTTTCTTTAAATGATATCTCCTTCTAGCTAAAAGTTGCTCAATTAATATATAAATCTTTTCAGCTGTGTAATTTAATTGAAAAGTATTTATCAAATGATCTCACTTTCTTTTCATTACAGTCCTAAGAAAACATTTTTTATTTTAATCAGGAGAAAGATAATCTGTTATACAGACTTTTACTCTTTGCAACATATGAAAACATGTATTTAGCAGAGAATTTTAGTGAATTCAAGCAATTAAATGTTTGTTAGTTAAAGACCAAATAAAACTCTCAGGTAATATGAAAGGTTTTGACAGGATTTTTGTGTTAACTGGACATCTGTTCCTTCCCAGAGCATGACTGATAGTCATTGAAATTACAAAATATTTCTTACACATCTTTCAGATATAAGGATACTTACTAATCTATGTCCTGATGTAATTTTCTATATGGTTAGAAAATGATGTAGGCCCCTGGTGGGATTTATCTCACCCAGTTTTACATATCTACATTTTTGTTTAAGGCTAAATTTGATTAATTGTAGGCATCTCAAATGAGACTCTTTGCACATTAGATTATTGGAGTACAATGACAACATCTCCATGGACTAAAAAAGATCTAAGAGGATAATTTCAGGTATTTCAATATTCATGTGAGAAATCCACATGAAGCTAGATAAATCCCAGTGCTTTTCTGTGGTATAAATTATCTACTTCAAGGTCAATTAAAGACTGGCTCCATGGTCAATGTAGTGATAAAGGCACTTTGAGTTGTCTGGTTATCTGTGAAAATTGACAGCTAAAGCTCATCAGAAGAATTGTGCCCTGAAGTTTTAAATGGTGAATCCCTTCATTTGATCTAGCTGTCCTTATGCCCGATGTAACTATAATAAAGATTCATTTTATATATAGTAATTTAAGCAGTGTTTAAATTTAATTGTGGAATTTGAATAATGAATTTGTATAAATGACAAATTAAGTGACAGATAGAGTCATGCAAAGTGACATTTTGGTGAACAACCAGTGCAGCACTTAACTGTCATACTATTACCCTTGCTTCAGTAGCTCCTCCCAGGTAGTCACACAACAAAAATGATGGCTGTCTATGCTATTTATTTTGTTACTATCTATCCTGATATATTTTTCAGGTAAGTTACTTATTCACTTAAAAGAGCTGTCTGACTGTCTCACAAGTAGTCTGAATCTCATATATTTCAAATGAATTCTTGCAGAACTAGGGACATAGTACTTATAAACTAGAAATCAATGGTTTAATTAATAAAAATAATGTGTCTATGCATGAAGCTGTGGAAAGCTGCTCTAGGGATTACCTGCACTGCAAGGACTGATATTAAATTGAAGTCTACAACTAACATAGACAGAGGATTAGAATTCAAAAGTTTGGGTTTTTTTCATCTTCTCATCATTGTCATGAGCAGCAAGATTAATTAATTTAATAAACTTATTTTCTGTTGAAATATTCGAGTCTGTATCCCAAATATTGTTGGCAAAGTAATGGCAGATAGAACTTTTTTCGGCAAAATGTATGGCTACATAGTTTTTCCTATTATGATTTTTACCTTAACCATATGCAAATACAACACAAAAAGTGATGTAGCCATTACAGTCTTTTGAGAGCCAAATTATGTCTCATGAATAACAAGAGCCATTTTGTTCTTATCAGGGGCATCTAAAGATAAATGTGAAAGAATATATATTTTTGTATTTCCTAATAAATCTTATGTTCAAATTGCCAAGCCATTCAGCTTTGGGCATGACATATGGAAAATTAGATCATATGAAATAAGTTTTTCCACAGAATATCTCACTATTAAGACATATGTTCATAATCCTAAATAGGCCTAGGTCCTGCTGTGACAAAAGTCAAATGTCCTATGAATCGTGCATTCTGTGCAGCTTTCCAAGATTTATGGTTCAAAACTAAAGCAAAAGTAAGAAAATACTTGAAAATATAAAGGAAATTAAACAGCATTAATCTTTTTTTTCATAAATGGACTGTGTAATACTGCAATTTTTAATATAATTTCAAATATCTGTCAGTTATTGATTCTATTGTGGCTCTGTTAGAAAAACAGCAAGAAAAGTTTCTAAAGAAGAAGTATTATATCTAGGAGAATAACAATATAGTGAGAATAAAACAACAAAAGGATCAGTTGAGATGAGTAACAAATGAAAAAGAATAAGGAAAAGTTAACATCAGCAGATTAGTTAAAATACAAAAAAGGCTTTAAAGATTTCACATAATTATAGAATCAGAAATATTTAGTTTGGGAAAGACCTTTGAGAATATTAAATCCAACTCTTTACCCAGCACTGCCAAGTCCACTACTGTACCATGTCCCTAAATGCCACACCTTTATGTTTTCTAAATACCTTCAAGGATGGTGTCTTCATCACTTCCCCAGGCACCTAGTGCTTGGCAGCCCTTTCCTTTAAGTTTTCCCTAATATCAATCTAAACCTCCTCTTGTGGAACTTGAGGCCACTTCCTCTTATCCTATCACTTGCTACTTAGAATAAGAGGCCAGCACCACCTGGCTAAAACCTGCTTTCAGGTAGTGGAAGAGATGATGATAAGGTTTCCCTCTCTTTCCCAGGCTAAATAACCCCAGTTCCTGCAAAAGACTTGCACTCTAGGTCCTCCATCAGCTTTATTGCCCTTCTCTGGACAATAAAGCTCCATCAAACTCAAATTCTCCTCCAAAGGAGCCCAGAACTTGACACAGAACCCAAGCTGTGGCTTCACCGGTGCCAATCCCTTCTGTGGTCCTGCTGGCCATACTATTGCTGATCCAGGACAGGATGCCATTTGCCTTCTTGGCCACCTGGGCACACTCTGGCTCATGTTCAGCTCCTGTCAACCAACATCCCCAGGTCCTACTCATCATGGCTGTTTTCCAGCCACTGCAGTGCTGTCTGCAGTTGTTGAAAATGCAGGATCCAGCACCTGGCCTTCATGAACCTCATACAATTGTCCTTGGCCCATCAGTCCAGCTCTAGATCCCAGCATATTGTCTTTGTGCAGTTCAATAATTGCACCCAATTTGGTATTATCTGTAAAAACATGTAGGGTGTCCCTGATCCCCTCATCCAGATCATTGATAAAGATATTAAACAACTCTTGTCCCAGTACTGAGCCCTACGGAACACCACCAGTGACTGGCCACCAATTGGATGTGTTACATCCACCACCATTCCCTGGGCTTGGTCATTCCACCACTTTTTTACCCAGGAAAGCATGTATTTGTCCAAGCCATGGTCAGCCAGTTTCTTCTGGAGAATGATGTGGAAGATGAGGTCAAATTCTCCACTTAAAGTACACAGCATCCACAGTCCTTCCAGTGTTCATTAAGCAGGTCAGCTTGTCATAGAATGAGATCAATTTGATCAGCACCACCTGCCTTTCATAAACCCATGCTGTCTGGATCATACTGAGAAAAAAATTAAACCAATTTTTTTACAAAATTACCTCTGTCTGAAAGCTTGGCTAGAGTAAAAAGAGAGAAGAATAAAGGATTAAAATAGTAGATGGGTAGGAAAGGCAAGCACTTCTAAATCTGAATAAAAGTTTGATGAAACAGTAAAAATTAAGGGAAATCAAGTGTTTTTTCAACTGGTGAAAATTTTCAGACTATTAGGATATCTTTTTTTAACTAAGATAATAAAATTAGTTAATTGCTGTGCTTTCTTGCTGTATTATTAGCTGGCAGAACAAAAGAAAAGATTTTTGATTGGGGTCACAATTGCATGACTGATATTTTGGTGCAAAAAAATGAAATCTGCTCTTCATTTCCAAGAGGAGTGTTGAATAGATTACAGAATCAAATTAATTGTCCTTTCTTTCTTTCTTTCTTTCTTTCTTTCTTTCTTTCTTTCTTTCTTTCTTTCTTTCTTTCTTTCTTTCTTTCTTTCTTTCTTTCTTTCTTTCTTTCTATTAGCTGCTTTTCATTTCATTCCTTTGTTTGTACAGATAAGACAGCTGTTATTGCTTTTCTCTCTGCCATATAAATATGAAAGATATTCTTGTTCTGTATTTTGCAACCCATAGTAACAATGTTAAATTGTATGTGTGTGTATCAGCATGCTGCTGATATTTTACTGTATTACATTGAGCAAAATCAAGTAAACAATGACATTAAACAAGAAAAATTATCATTTAGTAGTCATTGATCTTTAAGACAGTAAACTCCATAGTTACTCTTACCCGTGGAATCTTGAATCTTTAATTTAAATTATATTTCTTTACGTTATAGTGCAATTCTTTACTTACATCCAGAGCCTGCATTTTATGTTTCTGGAGTCATAAGAGCTACTTGAAAATAAGGGGAAGAATTTTATATATATAAAAGTTCGGTGTCTTATGACCTGGAATGGACCTTAAAAAAAGTGTAGATCCTTTGTTTGGGTGTTCAATTGTCACAGTCTATTCATCCATATTGAAAATATGAGAAGATCCACAGAGATTTTCAGAGATAGACAATTGATTCAAATTTTAAGGTTTTTTCATTAAGATAGGGATGAAGTTCCAGTTCATGCTCTGAAACAGAGATGATACAATATCTTCAAAACCAGTTGCCTTGATGCTTTCAGTAAGGGAAAAACAACAGATTTTTCTCCTCTGATCTTGTTCTCAGAAACATCTGAATTGTTTTAAATGGCATTTTTAAGGACATTTCACCCCGAGGCACAGCCATTCTTTATGAAATTACTAAATTGAGTCGTTCAAGTTCAGCAAAGCAAATTAAAACAGTGTCTAGATGATGTTAATCATGATTCTTCCCCCAT
The DNA here is from genome assembly GCF_048771995.1 of Taeniopygia guttata. NCBI lineage: Eukaryota > Metazoa > Chordata > Aves > Passeriformes > Estrildidae > Taeniopygia > Taeniopygia guttata. Next base: position 40,049,987 of record NC_133025.1, on the reverse strand, counting down.
GTGAAAAAGCAAGTCATATAATTTCAGTATTGTAATTCTTTCAGGGTTTATTTCTTCTTCCAAAACATAGTTTAGAATTATCTTGAAATAGAATGAAGCTTACCTAATAGTAATACATTGAATTTTGACAATACTTAAATGATTAATCTTAATGTGAGATAGACTTACAGGAATTGGAAATTAAGCTATTTATTGACTACACTACTCAGTAATTATCTTGATGAGTCCTGTCAGTCTCATTGAGCAAGATGAGACCTTGCTTTCTTCTTCTTTATTGTCCAGATTCTGAAAATATTCAGCTCAAAATTCATACAACGAAAAATCAAAGATGGAAACAGTATCACAATGAATTTTAAATGTGAGAAAATTAACCCCAGTATAAGACACTCAATCATAGCTAAATCTAGAAAAAACCACAGAAAAAAATTATGTAAGGAGATGGAAATGGTTAACCATTCAGAACTTTGATTTCACCTAGCATATTATCTGGGTCTAGATGAACTTATTTACCCATGTAAGTCACACTGGAGGATGCAGCACATCTATTGAATGATGCAGCACATCAGTCTTCTCTACTCTACAAACTGCTGCTTGATTTATTCAGCCCAGAGAAGGCTCTGGGGAGACTTTAGTGCACCTTCCAGTACCCATAGGGGGCCCACAAGAAAGCTGAAGAGGGACCATTTAAAAGAGCATGCAGTGATAGGACAAGGGGGAATGGCTTCAAACTGACTGAGATAAGTTTTAGATAAGTTATAAGAAATACTTTCCTGTGAAGGTCATGAGACACTGGAATAGGTTTCTCCCCATCTTGGGAGACATTTAAGGCCAGGCTGGATGGCACCCATGGCAGCCTAGTCTAGTGGAAGGTGTCCATGCCCATAGTGGAGGGAGGGAGGGAGGGAACAAGATAGGACACAGTTTTATGGTGGACTTGGCAGTATTAGTTTCATGGTTGGACTCAGTGATCCTAGAGTCTTTTCCAACATAAGCCATTAAGATTCTGTGATCTTTAAGGACTCGGTTCCAACACTTACCATTCTATAATTCAATTCTACGATTCTATTCTGAAAAATTTTCACAAACTTGCAGTACTGTTGCAAGGGAAAAGCTTGACAGGTCCTGCAGATATTTAGCAGGTTGTCTTCACTCTATGCCAATCTACTGTGATTTCTTTTCTGGCACAGGAATAGCCATAGTTCTGGCCCTCTCCCCCCTTCCACATATCAATGTTCTGTTACATTTTAAACAGAGGTAAAAATTTTGGCTGTAATAATAGGCAGCAATTAAATAAATTGTTTTTGAGTTTCAGAATCACCTGATAAATCAGCTCATAAAATGTCTTCTAAAGGAAAGCCATATTATGTCTAGGAAAGGCATGTGTATATTGTGCTTGTGTAAGAGGAAGGAAAACAAAAAGCTTTATGAGGGGAATGAAGACTTGTTTTAAAAAGCTATGTTTCATAAAAATTACTCTTATCTATTCAAAACTATAACAACAAAAGACTACTTCTCAGACAACAACTTGATTAGGATTGATTTCTTGTTTCTCAGGAGAGCTATATTTCACATGCACTCTCCTCTGTATGCTGGCTTTTAATTGTAAATATTTCTGCTAGTGTGTCATATCCGGGGCAGTCTTCAGCAGTCCAGCAAACACAGAAATTGTGTGATTGGGGGTATCGTCCTGTCAGGAATCATAATCTGTAGAGAGAAATGTTGGAAGGTGATGGAAGTATACTTCTACGGTACAACAGTAGCTCATCATGGAAACTGCCCATGGGGAATATTTAGCTAGAAATCTGCAGGATATTATTTTTCCCAGAAGTCAAATGCTATTACTTAAAATCTCCTGGACTTAGAGGTCACACTCTGGTTTTAATAAATATACTTCGTCTGAACAAGTTGCTTACAGCCACCAGTTCGGACTGTTGCTAGGGTATCAGTGACATCTCAAACAAATTTCTTGATTTTTCTCTCTAGGCCATGCTCTTTCTCAGGGCCCTGACTGTAGCAGAATCTTGCTGTCCTGAAATATTTTTCTCTGTACTCAGCCTTTACAACCCTAACAGCCCTCAGGGATTTAGCTGTCACTGTTCAAGGCTTGCTCTGATGTGGTGCAGCCATGTAATCTTAGATCAGATCTCTGGAAAACAAAGAAGCAGTAAGAAGAGATTCAGTGAGCATCCCCTTGCCTGGCTGTATATTTACACCATCAGTCCCTTCCCAAATTATGTACCAGTTTTTCCTGTCTGTGTCTTGCCCATCCCTGGCTGGGAATCCTCTCCCCAGCTTGAGCTGGGACCTGCATTCCCATGACAGACCTGCCTGGCTGGCTGCACCATGGCCAGCCCTGCTCTTCACCACCTGACCAGATGTCTTCAGCTGCAGTAGGATTGTGCCCCTATTTGAGGAGGCCTTGCTGCCACCCTTAGCTCTCCCTTTCTGGAGGCTGTTCTCTACTCCATGGGTGTGAAATACATTATTTCTAATAATAGTTATTTCAGAAGTGTTTTATATGAAAATTGAGATCCTTTCCCACTTGCTATTTTCTATTTCACTGATGAAAAAAGTGCATATTTTTCTATTTAGTATAGCAAACTCTGCCCAATATTATAAATTTAATTAATTTCATTTTAGAATAAAGCAAAAATACACTTTTTTGAGTATAGAGAAATCAGATATGAATGATGCCATAAACTTTTACTGGGTGTAAGTACATTTTTAAGTTTTGTTGTCAGAATATTCCTGAACTTTGCAATATTTTTGGAGGTTGTGATGATTTGAAGCTTTTAAATGGAAGTGTAGATGCTTTCCACCAGCAAATGTGTAAGAATATAAACTTTTCTTGGCTGAGAAAAATTCTACATTCCTTATATATAAGTAATGATGTAAAGAGAGAGGAAAACTTATTCCTCTATAACATAATAATTATTTAAATGTACTCACTACATAGCATTTCATACCTATATGATTCAGCCAGGATTAAACTGTCTGTAAGAATTGTACACATACCATGTCATGAACTTAAGAGCCATGAGGAGCTATCATGTCTTGAAATTAAACCTTGTTCATGCTAGTCACAATCTTAGGTTAAAAATGTGTGATGCAATTGCTTTAAAAAACTATTTTCCCTAAAATTAGAATAGCAAGCAGTGTGTCCTTCTCTTTTGTAAGTGAAGATTTCCTCAGAAATCTTGAAAAAAATGGTACATTAAAAGACAGCCCGACAGCATAAAAGCATATCTTTAGATTATTTTATAAAATATATTGTACTGTTTTTATAGTAAGGATGTGCAGTCTAAGGCAGGATAGGAAGTGATATAAACTGCAATTTCTTGGATAAACTAACAAAATTTTCTGAAGGTTTGCAGTATTTTTTATTAATTGGTATTTTATTTTTTATTCATATTAATGCATGCATAATTGTAAATTGACACATGTTCTTTAACAACAAGGAAACAGTTTTGCTCTTTTCTAAGTCTCCTCTGACAAGAGAAGACAGGTTTTGGTTCTATCTATATATATGGCAAATTTGCCATCGCTGTTACATTATGAAAATGTGGAATTAGATTAAACATGAAGAGCTTAAATCTTATTTTTACAAAGGGTTTTTGCACAAACAAATATTTATGGCTTTAATATGATATTAAACTCCATCAACACAGAGATAGATAGGTATATATGTCTATTTGACTTTCTTACATGAGCACACAGATGTTTTCAACACAGAGACAACTTATCTGCAAAACCCTAATTCTTAATTCCCATGTCTTTAAAATTTTCCCTGTTTTGTTCTGGGCTGTTCCATCTAATTGGGCAGAAGCCAATCAGGGATATTTTATACATTTCTATCTTTTTTTTTATCTAAAAGGTAAAGGATATTATAAAGTAGATTTCTTTTTCTCATACTGTCTGCATCCTTTTTGCTACTAAAAACTTTTGATGGTTTGAATCTAACATGGTATCAGCAAACAAAAAACAAACCCAAAATTTGTAAAATTTACTATTCTCCTGAGGATTTTCTATCAGGAATTGTGATGCATCTGGTAATTTCTAGAGAGAGTTTGCTGCACAGATTATTGCAAGAGACATATTAGTGTTATGATAGCTGCTACACTGCATGCATATATTCATTTGACACAGTTTTACATTTCATAAAAATTTCTATTGATTTTAGGTCTTCTGCAAGTGATGAAAAACAGGTACTAGAGACAATTAAAAAGCAGTGTTGTTCAGTCATTGCTGTGAAATCCAATATGCTCTCTCTCATAACATGGTCCTTTTATATCGTTCTATCATTAAGACATGTAAGTGATTATTCTGTTTGCATTAAATGGAGAAAAAAATTGCCATAAGGTGCAATTGCAAGTGCTTAAGAGCCAAAAGACAATCAGGTATCCAAGTCCAAAGCAGAATCCAGCTGATGAACAGCAACATAAATATTTTAACTATGGAATAGAAAATGCTTTGTTTGCAATAGGGGGAAATAATTTTGATTTTAAAATAATCCTACCTTTTTTTTTCACATATTATCTGTGGCCAAATGTGACTAAATCTGAATTTTGGCAGTACTTTTAATGATCACTAGTATCCTCTTGGCAGACTCTAGCTGGATGGCAGCACATTAGTAGGAAAATCTCCTGAGATGTGACACCAAATAAACAACAGATAAAGGCAGACTGCGACTGCTGCTGAAGAACCAAAAAAAAAAAAAAAAAAAAAAAAGGCAATTAAAAAAATTCTTTTCAGGGCATACAGTACTAATAGGAAATAGCAAATTTTTATCTTCTAAATAAATGCAGATGACACACTCTACACTGTCTTACACTGCAGTTACTTGTGGGGAGGACTAGTCTCCTCACTAAGGTTACTTATTATGCCAGTAAATCCTGTTTATATTTGCACTCCTGTAGATGTTGGCATAAAGGAGAACCAGATGATGATTAGCCTAAATCAAAAGAACTTTAATAATGCTGTGATGGTCTCTAAAACAGTGAAAATATTTATTGAATGTGGTAACTTGTGTTGCATAAAGTTGGAATCAGTGGGAGGCAGGTACATAAAATTTCTCCTTCTAGGATACATTTCTTTTGCGATTTGAACTCTGAAATCCATTTGAATTCATCTCTCTGCAGACATACATGCCCTAAAGGATATTTATCTTAGAAAATAATGATGTTTGGCACCTATTCCTCACAACATATAGTGATGAACATCTCTCAAGAAACATCTCAGTTTTTCAGGGAAGCATATTTTATTCTTTATTTCTTGAAGGTTTCCAGTTTCTCTGACTTAGCAAGAGTGCTGATCTCTTACTACTATCAATCCACATGCTGGGTGCTCATGTTCCCCTCAAAATTGTATTTTTCTGGAAAAAGTATAGTAGCCAAGACTGTGACCACCTTTGAACTAGAAATGCTTGTCAGTGTGGCAATACAAGCAAAAGTTAGGGACCCAACTTTTATAAAATATTTTCCTGGAAGCAACTGCATATTTATTAGGATATTTATATCACATAAATGACTTCTGCTATTACAGCTTTCTTCATCTAAGCAGCTACAATAAATAAAATCAGCAAATTTGATCCTCTCACCAATTACACCTATCTGAAAGAAAAGCCTGAATATGCTCACATCTTATGAGAGTGGTTTGAATTCTATAAGCTTAGATTATTGATATCTTCATATATAGTCAACAGTGCAAAGGAATAAATCTGTTGAACACAGTAGATTAAATGGATGACAAATTATCCATGCTTCAGTAGCAAACAAAGTAAAGCTTTGTTTGTGTCTACTAGGATGATTATATAATTCTGCAGTTCTTTATAGCAAATGTCTAATTATAAAAAAGCTAGATTTTCTTCAATACTCCCCACTGGTTTGTTATTATGCGCATGTATCAGCAGCTTGCACTGAAGATGAATTGGGATAATCAGAACAGGCATCCCACTGGACTGAGTTATTGGAACATTGCTGCATCTGACTGAGGCCTCATGAGGATTTATATCTCAAAGGTAAGAAGGAGGCAGCCAGAGATTGTATTTAGCTAAAGAACAAATGCCATGTTTGTGCCTGATTGCCCCCAGAGTGTACTTTGTTTCTGAGCCTCTGACTTACTGGAAATAACGATAAAGGGCTGCAAGTCATTATAAGGAATCTTCTTCATTCAAAATACATATTTTTGTGATGTTTAGCTTTGGAATAACAGCACTAGTTTCTTAGTATATTTTTTTTTGTAAACTGAATTGCTTATGCTAAAAAATGACAGCAGAAAATGTACTACAGTTTATGTTATTTAAACTCCTATGCTAATAGCAAGTAGCTGATATTAGTCACCTTGTGAATTCAGACTTAACAAGTAAAGTATAATTACATTTTAAAACTCATCCCAGCCTTATTATAAATCTTTGGCTATGCTTTTTAATATATTATTTTCCTTATGTTTCATTTTAACAACCATTTATGCATATGGTTATTTGCATTTTTAGAATAGAGTCCTGTGAAAAGCCTAGAGCAGTTCCTGTTTTCTGCTCCTTGTCCTGAGAAGGAAATTTACATTCTGCTGCATCTTTCTTCACTCCCACATGGAAGATGTTACTTTTCCTTGATATGTCATAGCAATACCATAGAAAAAAGACTTAATTAGAGATGTAACCATTCCACAGCAATTTTCCAACTACTTAACAAAGCTTCACAGATAGCAAGGAACTTGAGAGCTTTCTTCTAAGATTGTTCCTACACCAGTATGTACAAGGTGATCTAAGATTGTTCTGCCTGGACTAACCAAGGAAATGTAGAAATGAGTATTTATGTACCTCCCTCATATCTGGAATGAGTCAGGTGTGGCTGGATGAATAAGATGGATGAGTAGTATATGTCTGCCTTGCAAAGGCAAATTGTTTTCACTCAGGTGTATTTTCTTCAAATGAAGCTTCTTTGTTTTTAAGTCTGAATTTAGACCTACAAGGAGATGTTTGCCATACAGCCTTGCCAGACATCTTCTAGCTCAAACTGCTGATCTTCAGTAATTTTCTTTCAGACTAGATATACTTTCAAAAAAATAATAACTATTTTCTGCTTTTTTCCCTTCACAATCCAAAGCTAAACTTTAGTCAAAGACATATGTGTCCTTAGAAATGCTGACCTTTTCAATGCACTGGCATTCACCCAGGCACTTACACACTTGTCTCCTTGGAGTAAAGATGTGTTTGGTTCAATTTTGAACAGCACAGGCACTTCCTTTCACATTTCACCACTCTAGTTTAAGTGTTCTCCATGTGTCAAACAAGGGAGATACTGAGATCTTGACAGGCCCAAAAGAGTAAGAATGACACAAAATGACCTTTGTAACAATATATCTGTTGCTGTTATAGTGGTATAGGCTATTTATTATTATGTAATGACTTTTCAACCTCTGTGTCACAGAGGAGCATCTAAAGAATTCGTAGCTTTTTTTTTTTTTTGTCAAGACATGAATGGGGAATATGAATAAACATATAGCTTTATGATCTCTTTGCAAGGAATTATAATAATGGGTTATAATTTCATACCCTTTCTGAAAAAAATCTGTTCTGATAAGCTGGTAAGAAGTGAAAGAGTAATATTAAGATAGGAATAATTACTAGCAAAAAGTAGCTGTTTGTAAAGTTCTGAATATGTGAGAGTAAATTCTTCACAGAGCGAAATAGTGGTCTTGGTTTTATGCATTATGCAGCTATTTCAAATAGTTTGTTTTAAAGGAAGTTGGCATTTTTTTCACGCACATCCATTTTTTTTTTTTTTTTAACAATAAAGCTTCAATGGCTTAACAATTTGGCAAGTGAGGTTTAAGTGTAATCCCTGACAGAAGTATTAGAAACTTACAGAAGATCAGCAGAATGGTGAAAACAAAAGTAAACAGAAAACAAATACTTCAATCAGCCAGGAGTTGAGAATGAGAATAAAGTGCTGTAAAACAAAAGGGCATTATTAAAGTTGTTTGGATCTTTTACATAAAAAACAAATAAACAAAAACCTGGAAGAAACCAAACCTCTTGTTTTCCACTAATATTTTAATTCTTATTCAATCTTTTCCAGACAGAAGAATGTTTCTGCCCTTTGCAAATTAAATTCAATGGTGAGCAATGAAGTAATGTCAATCATTAGGTTGGATCAGCCAAGGAAAATACTCAGGCTATTTATATCCCAAAATACAGGTTTCCTCTTTCAGACTACATGGTACCTGCTCCCTGTTTTGTCATCTTTGATGTAATGGCATAGAACTAAAATGAGGAAGAATCTCCCTTGGTATAAGCCAAATTATATGATAGAGTAGTGAAGAACAGCTTTTTTTCCAAATTATTTCATTCCTTTTGGAGTATTCTAGAATGAGATTTTTAATAGAGGACCATATTAGAGTGCTTTCTTCCTGTACCCATAAATGAAGCCTCCAAAAATATATTATTCTGCACTTGAAAAGTAAGTCCTTAAATAAATGTGTTTTCTCTCCTTCAACATTCATAAACACAGGCTCCGAGCTGGGGCTGTAGCATTCTCTGCTGAAGAAACCTGCAACTTTGTAAAATGTCCATCGCAAACAGAGCTTTTCTTTCTGTATCAAAGTAAGATTAGAAAATTTCCAGGTGCTGGACTTATATTTTTTGGTCTCATTGTGTCTTCTTTTAGCTGGAAAGTGTTTATCATTGGTTGGTGAAAAATGTGAAGGACACCGATGTCTACTTTTATTTCCTCTCTTCCTATCTTGGTGTCTTACAGGAACTACAGTGGAAAACACAAAAATATCTCAAGTTTTTAAGGAAATTAGAAACTTACAAGTTCAAAGATTTTAGCAGAGAGTTTATATGCAATTTTCCTTAATCACATGAAAGGTATAAGACATCTAAGTACAAAGAAACTGCAATTTTTTTTTTGTCTATTCTTATTTGGGAAGCAGGATCTTTTTCATGAATTAACATGGTGTGGGCAACAACTGTATAAACATTACTTCTCAGGTGCGAGCATATTAACAGGCATTTGCCTTCTTTGGTTTTCAATCAAAATTTTTTTTTCTTTTTTTCTTTTTTTTTTTTATTTTCTTATATATTTGTTTTTTAATTCGTTGAGTTGGGGTTTCTTTTCTCCTCACTTTAATATTTTGTCTGATTTTAAATCAGTTCCAACTAGGAAATTTTACAGTATTAATGGCATCATCAAATAAATTTCTATAGAATATAAAATTTCAGTGATTGTGGCTTACTCTAGTAGCTGCTACAATAACGTTTCTTAAAAATGGTAGATAGCTGTTAATGATTTTATTCATTACCTGTCTTCAGCATCTCAATGTTAATTGGTTTCATGTCAGCATGATTAGCTATTTAAGTGTTCCTTTTCTCCCAGGGGTAATTAGTGTGTTATTGGTAAGAAATATATTCAGATTTATTCTATTCTTAAATATTTATATTAATTTTTTCTAATTTAAAATACTAGGTTGCATATAGTTATCCCTTTCCTGACTACCTTTACATCAAGTACATATTGCACAGTCTCTGCTCTTTCGATCATCTACTTGACAGACAATTTCTTTTTATGGATGTAGTAAAGACAGCAAGGACAAGTGGAGTGATTTGTCCAAGGTGACTAAGCAACCTCAAGCAGCGGAGTCATGAAGGTAACAAAGGTCTTCTGAGACACAAGATACTTTATCTGTTGATGTGTTCAGACTCTTTGCTAGAGAAAACTGCTGTTGCTTTTGCCTTTTGTTGCTCTGCAGAACCATGGCATCTCTCAGGGAATGAACCAGGCTGGGTTCCAGCTGGCACCTCATCAACCAAATTCCTAACAGTCAGATTGCAGGGTCTTTGTAGGAGATGTGTGAGCCAGAGAAAAGCCAGCTTCACTTTCAGAGTCTAGGATGAGTTTGAGAATGGAACAGTTAGAGGAGAATACCCCAGCTTTTTTTTATTTAAACTGAGAACTGAGCAGAGGTAGTATGGAAATCACTGAGAGACAATAAACGAGAAACTTCCCATCCTTTTTTAATTATTTAGATTTTTATTTTGGGGCCAGTTAAAAGGGCAAAGCACCACTTTAAAGGTTGTAACTGCTGTGGTCTGACTACATCTACTTATCTCTCCTTACCAGCTTACTAACTCCACACATGAGAAATGAAATCCTCCGGATGTTAAGGGATACTTGCCAAAAAACTCTACAACTGTCTAATTACATTTCTAATAATATTTTAATAAACAAAGAAAAAAGCAAAACTAAGTCTACTTTTTATTATATCTGTTGTTTGTTTTCTTAGAGATGAACAAAATATTTTTAGGAAAAGTTCATCTGACAAATTTAATGTTATGCATCATTCATGAAAAGACTATGCATATTTGATCATTTGCTCACTATTCATTGTTGATTGAATATTTAAAAGTAAATAAAAAAAAAAAGATGTAATGAAACATGAGTTTTTTAAATCTTTACTTGTTTTCAAGGTAGGAAATATAAAACATAAAATACTAAGCAGTGGGGAAAAGACCCAGATGCTGGCAATTTAGAAATTTTTATAAACATTTTTGTTTATTATTCTCTTATCAGTCATGTTAGTCATTGCTCAGTATAATGCAATCATAGTTTCTCTTTCCTGATATGTTTAACGGCAATGGAGGGCACTTGTAAGCAATCCACTGGACTCCAAGGAGGGAAGGAAGAGTGCAGTTCTCCGTAGTTTTGGTTTGCTCTTGTTTTCCTTATTGCTGTATCCCACACTAAACAGGTCATGTGTCTCCCATCAGATCTGCGTGCTAGGGGAAGAAATGAAGAGCTAATTTGCTCTAAATCAGTTTGGGCAAACTATTTTATTGTGTCAAATTAGCCAGAATACTTGAATTCAAATTTATGCCAACTTTTATGGGTTTTTTATGTTCCATGCAGGAGAACAGGCTAGTCTTCATTTGGCATAAAGCTGCTGATAAAAACTTAATTCATCAGGGTGCTTGAAGATATCTGAAAATAGTAGAATAGAAGCAATCTGGGCTAGCACTCTACATCATTTAGCCACACTCTTTTTGATCTGTCGCCAGAAGCCATGCAGACAGTTTAACATATTGTCACACCAGGGTCAGATAGAGCTTTGACTGAGATAACTGGAGGGCTGGAGACAATGTTGCCAGCCCCGTGCAGCTGTACCAGCACTGTGCTGATAGCACTATCTTGCTTTTGGACTCCTAACTTAGTATTTCAGCTTGACACCTCATTGTGCAGTGTGAACATGCAGTGCTCTGGGACCTGAGTGGACAACTTGATTTTGGCTGCATGCTAAAAAAGGAGCATGAGATTTGACTTTGGTCTCTTAGACTGTCTTTCCTCATAGCTGAAACAGACAGATTTTTATCTTTTTCAGTTTGGGTTTTTGACCATAAAAAATAAGATTAGGACCAGATCTGCTTTACAGTTTTCTATTTTTTTTTAACTGAAAGAATTGGACTATTATGGTATTAAAGGAAAAAACACCATTGAACCAGCATATTCTTTTTATACAATTAAGAAAGCTTCTTTGTTTCTTTGAAATGATTAGTGAAATGCTGACAATGAGTTGCCATGAGCAATGGTTGCATTGCTACAAGCTATTTGGTATATATATCTGCACACATGATGTTTCAATGATTTATCAGAGATATTAAATATTTAATACTTATTGGCTGAAGTAAACAATTGATATTCAATTGAAATTACTTTAAGCCATTTATTCCAGGCATCTGTACAGGCCAAAATGAAAGTTTTTAATCAGAATTGGCTTGAAAACTGTTTATGGACAGAAAACTCCATTTTTATTATATAATATACTCACAAAAAGCTTTGTCATCTGCTTCTTGATGGGTTGGAAGCTTTATCGTGTCTGTGAAAATGTTTTGTGGAATCACAACCTCTGTGTGTAACTACTCATAGTCATAAGTCCACCGAATATTTGGTTGCTCATAAGAACCTGTGTAAATATTCATGAATATTTTGTAACATCTTAGAAGCCATACTAAACTAAAAAACTGAAAGTTAAAGCCATGAGAAAGAAGCAAGGGTCAGCAATGCAATCATCATTCTTAAGATATTGTCAGGAAAATAGGCTTTAGCATACAACTCATGTATAAACAAATTTATCAATAATAACTGCCTCACAATCATCACAAATTATTTACTTTCTGAATTTCTGTCAGATTATAAAACCCAATACAGTGGTCAATACCAGCCTATTTTTTGCTCTCAGTCATACTTTCTGGTTTTCAAATACTTCCCTTTAGCAGCGAGGGAGAATGTACGAAACATTGCAGGACTCACATCCTATTGAAATATTTCTGCTTGTGCTAAATTGTGTTACAACCATTTGTTTGTATTAAAGCAGTTTACTATTTTGACTCTGTAGAAGAATAGCAGAACTATGTCTGAAATACATCTTGCATGCGTCATACAGAAATTACCAATTATGGCTATACATTTTCCCATTATGTTCTAAGTGTTGTGGAAAAAGTTAATTGACGATTATCCAAATCCTAGCCATCTTTTCCTTTCTTCAGTGTCATACAATATGTTCATCTCTTGGCATAGGATTTGATGAATTTCCAGAACTTGGCTTATATCCCTTTTCTGTGAGATAAAGTATGCATCCAAAATGTTGAACCAGTCCTCTCATAGCTATTCAGTAGCCAGAAGAGAGTTCTGTAAAATAACTGCAGTTTCTAGAACTTTGTAATTTCTTGCCTTGTTTAGGGAAAGAATTTGGTCAATGTCTAACTGGCTTTCAACAATACAAATCATAATTCAATCCAGTTCAGAGCTTCTGCGTTTGCTGTAATGAAATGCTTCAAAATATGAAACAGAGATCGCTCTGTGCCAGGTTTTGTTTAGATGCTGATGCTCTGCCAACCTATCGAAGATGGAAACCTACTACGTGAAAATAATCAGACTTGGAAGGGGTCAAACTGCTTATTACGTTATGGTATTAGGCTGATTTACTTTGTTAATGCATTTGTACTGCTTAAATAAATGTTTGAAAATCAGCCCTTTGGATTCATACGTGAAGGATTTAACAGAGATCCCCCATCAGGGGTTACCATGGCACAAAATCTTTCATTCGCACTCTATGCTTATATACCATGACATTGTTTTCTCTGCTGTTTGCAGGATATTGTACATACTTTGTATAATAATGTAATTTAGAATCATGGCTTATAATGCTGACTTTTTATATCTGAACCTCGAATTTTCCCATATGAATGTGATGGAAACTACTCTAAGCAAACCTTCCACAATTGTGTATATTTATTCAGAATGCTACCACCTGTTAAACAGATCCCCAGCAGTTACCTGTAGAGCATGCTAATAGTTCACCATACAGACCAGGACAGAGGTGATACATCTGTTCACATGCTCTTATGGCCAAACCACAAGCAGGAATGGAAATATTTAATGATGTATTTCATCTTGCTGCTTAACAGGAGAGAAAAAAACGGAGATGGAAAGCTAACAGCTCTGTAATTCTGTGCAAGATTCAATATCTGGTCTGTTATGCAACTCTTTCACAGGTTTCAGCAACAGCCATCAGTGGTTGTGGGGAGAGTCTTTGTCCTGCAACCACAGTGTGATTTATTTGCCTTGGACACAGGGACAAAAGAGGCCCTAGGACTTTGTATAGAGAAACAATCTCAAGGAAAAGTATTTTCTCTGTCTCCAGTCACTATCTGTATTGCATTTAGTTTAAGCACTATGTATACTACACATAATGTATATAGTTGGAGGCAGGTATAATGGTATCATTTCAGTATTAATTTTCAGTAACATTGTTAAGTGCTTTGCTGAAAATCTAAAATCTAGAGATGATTTGGGTGTTGCCAATGTAGCTTTGGGACAGGGAAAGAAAAGATAGTCAAAATCATCCTTTCTCATTATAAAAATCCCACATGGCTGTGAGTATTTTAGCCCCATTATTAAATACAACTGTAGAATTAAAAATGCAGTCTTATTGAATGAAAGATGCATTTTTTTTAATTTTTTTTTTAAGAACTGGTGTTGTGTTTCTCATGGTAATGTGGAGAAGGATGAAGTAATAATTTCAGGTAAATTGGGATGTTTTTATTTGATGATATTTGTCAAGTTCTTAAGATATTGCAGAGATGTTTCTGTAAATCTTGCTAAACTCACATCAACATGTTCTTCATTAATTATATATTCTGAACTGCATAAATACTGTGAAACCTTTTGGAAATTAATTTATTTTTATATTTTTTATTAGGAATAGGTATGTATAATATCCATTCATTATACTCCATAGGTTTGCTGTAGGACTCAAGGGAGACAATGAATTTTCTTGCCATGCAAAAGAGAAGTAAACATTTTCCTAGCTGTTCTATGAAAAATATATTTTTACTTTATCAGCTCCATGGTATTATTTGTTTCACTCCACTATCTTCAATCAGCTAAGCATTTAACTGTATTTTAATTTCATTTGTTTTAGTGACTGCTTTTCATTTTTCATTAAACATATATTATTCTCTTATATGAGGAAATACAACCATTAAATCCTAATTCTGAGAGTTTTTAAAGACTCCTTCTTTTGTAAATAGAAAGACTATACTTATGAGACTTTGATTTTTATTCTGATGTGATTGAGTGATGTATCTAATATAAAGAAAAGCTCTTTTTGATTCATAAGAATCAAGCCTCAGTTTACTGTAGGTCCTTGATACATCCTTGACAAGTATGCACCTGTAATTAACTGAAACCATGCTCTGAAACATTGGTTTAGAATACTCTTTACAGAGGAGCATTTTTAAATAAAATATTTGCACACATGCCTTGATATTTCTTAAAATAGTTTATAGTAATTTGGTAAAAAACCCAAACAAACAAACAAAAAAAAAAACTAAAGAAAAAAAATCATCTTCATATTAATTGTTCTGGAATTCTAAATGTTTAATAGAAATGAAGAAACAGGCATACAAATAATATTTTACAAAGGGAAACAGATAAATTAAAATTATTCCTACATTCTTATTTGAAATATCTTTAGTGAATTTCTAAATACAATTGACACCTTTGCAGCTATTTTTTCCTAACACATCTCTATTTTTTAAATTATTTGCTATTATTTTTCATAAATACTTTTGGGTTTAGTTCATTTCTTAAACAGTATGTATTAAATTTACACACAGACAGCAAAAAACATCTAATGCATTAACTCTCCATGACAAACGGTTTAATACTGATGAAGTAGTCATTGGAATCTTTCCTGCAGCCACAAGAAGCTGCTAGCTTATCAGCTGGAAACAAAGAAGGATCATAAAACATTTCTCAGCAAAGCCAAGAAGAATGATTTGATAACTAAGCCCTCCAGTAATTGAAAACATATAAGCCATACGCTTCTGAATTATAGCTGTGACTAATCTTTTATGAAATAATTTTTTTTTCCTCCCAAATACTTTCCATAGTGCAGCAAAAGTGCCTATGAGCTAACAGGATGCTCTGATATAGTCATCATTCAGGATAAGCAAAGTCCTCAACAGTTACTACATGCTCTTATATCTAGTAATGTGTTGCTCAGCTTTATATTTTTCCTGTGCTCTCTTCCTTGGATGCCAACTCCTTCCCTCACACCAGCAAACATACAACCTAAAAGGCAACTGGAAAGTGACAGAAAAATTTCATTTTGTGATCTTTCTTGAAGTCACATGTCATTTTATTTATATTTCTGCCCTTCAGGCATTTACATTCATGAATACAATAATATGAAATGTGAATAAATAAATAGTACGGTTAAGAACATTTTTTTCATCAAACACTTCCTTAATTTATATGAATTAAGGAGTGTAGTAATACAGGTGGAATATTAAAACTTGGGTTTACATAAATCAGTTAAATTTGATTAATCATTAGCAGTAGTTTTGTCAGAAGCTTGTTCCTTTACCTGTATGGGATAAGTGGGTGGTCTTTCTCGTGGGCCTCCCCAGACTGCAGAAAATACTGTCATAATTGATATGAGCTGGCAGAAGGATGGATGAACTTCCAAAGACCCATTGTATATCAATATCCAGATAATTAAATCACAGAGATTTATGAACATACTAGTACAGAATGAAAATGTCCTAAAAAGCAAATTTTAGCCATGCTTTTTATCAGACATTATTTTCTGTGTAGGATACTCAGAATGATTTTATTAACACGTGACTAGCAAAGATATCTTGGATCGGACTATCCTGTCTTTGCTACAACAGGCAACAGCATTTAGTCAGATTGCTTTAATTACACAAAACTTTATCTCAGATCATCAGTCTTTGTTTTGAGTCTTTCAAGACAGTTTCACTACTTCAGTTTCTCAGTAGGACACCACACTGTAATTTCCAGCACGATCTCCACTGTGTTATATATTACTGTGAAACAAGGCCTTACAGCTTTGTACCAAGTATTGTTACTGATTAAGGATAATTTTAAAATGGTTAAAAAAAGTATCCAACATGTTATGTCATTGTCCATAACAGGATTCTTTTAGTGTTTTCTATTAACATATTACCATCAGGAGAGATGTTATAGCGTGGGAATTTATGCTTTCAGATTCTTTCTGAATTATTTTAAAAAAAGACATATGGCAGACACATTTTTAAAACTCTAAAGCTCAAATATCAAAAGAAAAAGATAAATATTAACATAGTTAGCAGATTTTTTAGAAATCCTTGCTTATGCTTGGATTAATGGATGTTTATTGTGATGTAGCCAGTTTAGGATTTTATTATGCTTCATACTGATATTTTGCATCATACAAAAAGAGTTTTCTTTACTAATTTAAAAACAACAATTAAATTTCCTTGAAAAATAAGTGATACATTAATATATCAATTAAACATGTGTAACTATATCGAATTCTGCTCTAAGCGATTTCTGAAATAACCTGCGAAAATGACTGGAAATCAAAAAAATTCTAGTTCAATATCTTCTAACTCAATACAGAGAGAAATAGTTCACCAACTTCACTTTTGAAGCAGAGATGAAGCAAAATCTCTAAAGATAGTAAAATTACAGGGAGGGAAACTTTTTTTCCCCCCAGAATCTACTGTCTAGACATCAGTGAGTTTCTTCAAGGAAGAAGCGGATTTCTATATGAGAGATTTTGCGATCAGTTAAGAATCTGAAGAAAAAAGACAACAGAGCTTCCTATCAGTCTGTAGTAACTGTAGAAGTTTTGTGAGTTAGAGGAAGAGAAATAAGGGCATGGATGAAAGCCAATTTTTCCACATCTTTTGTGTTTTATATATTTTCTGTTTCCTGGTGTCTGCCTGTGCTCTTGAATGATTAAATTCCATTCCTATTAGACCCTTGCTGTAAGTGGTGCTGAGAAAACTTGAATTTTACTGGTTTTGATAAAATGAGGAGGTGTCTGATCCATGATATTTGCTTTTCTTCAGTAATTGTACTTCAATTATTAAAAAAAAAAAACAAGTAAACAAAACGAATCAAACCAAACCAACCAACCAACCAGACAACCCACGCTCAGTCCAAAACCCATCAAAAAAACCTACAAAAAGCCTTCAAACAAATAATTAAACAAAAAAAGATTGAGCAGTAATTTTCCCTTCATATATCTTTATCTCTGCACCTAAATATAAAGATACACTTGCCTAGGAATTTATAGAAAAAATACTGTTAACATCTATAGTTTGCTTGTTCTGTGCCCATTCTCCATTTGAGGTTTCCTGGTGCCTAAATAATTTGAAAGATTGAATTTTACCAGTGGCCCCCTAAGTCACTTATCATTAGATAAATGCCAATGTAAATATCACAAAAGGAATCTTAATTTAAACAAATTGCAAAAGAGCTTTTGTGTTTAACAATAGTATAGGACAACAGTTACTACATGATCATATATCGAGTAATGTGTTGTTTGGCTTTATATTTTTCCTGTGTTCTCTTCAGTTTAGAAGGTTGTCAAATTAAGCTAACACTTTAGATTTTTCACACACCTCCTCAGGGGATGTAGCATATTCTTTTGACAAGCCCTATCCTTAGGCTTGTTTTTCCATGAAATGAATGTAGATTCAGAACATACATCTTCCTTCCTGAACAGAATATCTGTTGAGTAGAAATTCACTCCTGGGGCTTTAGACATCTTCTTCCTTGCTCTTGCCCTGCACTTCCAAATGTGATAACATGGTGATTTATCACCTAATCCCTGAATATTCAGTTGTGGGGATACAAACCCACAAATGGTAGGTAATGGTGACTTTTGAAGACCTCTCCTAGCTGGCTGGGTTTCAGGAAAGCATAACAGTTATGTAAACAAATTTATTTAACCACTGATTTTTTTTCCCCTTATCTTCATATTTGTATCATCCTTCTTTTTCCAGTTCTATACACTTAGAGAATCATGAGAGATCAGTAAGACTATCTTTAGTACAGATAAATGACTTTCAAAAAAAAAAAAAAAAAAACAAAACCCAAACAACCAAACTGTTCAAAATAGACTCTTTCAAGAATTCTATAAATCTATTTTTAGTGAAAGTAATATTTTTCAATCACTCAGCACTTCCATATTAGAAAATAGCAGACTTTCTATGAGCTTCTTTGACCTGGTTTAATTGAGGTTAAATACCTAATTCAGGATAAATATTAGCAGCAATAAAAAGGAAAATAATGTTACTAACATGAAGATTTTACATGTGAGTATACACAAATAGTACTGGGATTCCTGATTGGGTTGAAAGAGCCATGTGTTGGATGACATTCAATCTTTCTAGAGTGCAAAGGAAGAAGCAAATTTTATTTAGCAAATTCTAGACAATATCGAGTTTAAAATATACACTTGTGAGAACAAGTTTTGAGTTCAAAAGATCCACTTTGCTGTGCTGAACAGATAAAAGGAACCTATCACATACAACTTGCTTTACGAAGGACCAGTTTTTGTAGGTGTGTATGTGTTTTTACATGTTTGCATGTATTGGTACCAATTCTGTAGTAACATATTTAAGAAAGGGTTAAAAATGCTGCACAACAGCTTCTGGGAAAGAGGAGTGAAAAAATGTAAGAGGAACAACCCTGCAGACACCAAAGGAAGGAAAGGAGGTGCTTCAGCTACCAGAGCAGACCTGTGGAAAATATCGCGTTGATAGAGTCTGATTTTCTGTAGCCCATGGAGGTCCATGGTGGAGCAGACATTCACCCACAGCCCGTGGAGAACCACATGCCAGGAGGAGTAGGTGGATGTAAGCTCAAAGAAGTTGCAGCAATGTGGACAGACCGTGCTGGAGTGGGGAGCATGCTGGCAAGATTGCAAGCTTTTGGGAACTCATGCTGGAGGAGCGTTCCTGAAGGACTGCGCCCTGTGGAAGGGATCCACACGAAAGAAGTTACTGAAGGGCTGTACTCAGTGAAAGGGAACTATGATGGAGTAGGGGAAATATAAAGAGGAAAAAATGGCAGAAATGAATGGTTATGAACTGACTGAAACCTTCATTCCCCAGGTCCCTACACTGATGGAGGGGAGGAGGTGGAAATATTCATAGCAAAGTTGAATGTAAGAGAAAGGGAGGGGTAGAAGCAAGACATTTTCAGAGTTGTTCATTTCCCATTATTGTACTCTGTTACACTTAACTTGGCAATAAATTAAATTCATCTTCCCTAAGTCTGTTTTGACCATGATATTAATAGGCAAATTATCCCAATGTCCTTATCCCAAGTTCTGAGATTTTTTTTTTATATATCTTCTCGCCTGCTAAGGAGAGTGACAGTAAGAGTGGCTTGGTAAGCACCTGGTAGACAGGCAGCAAATTTAACCTCCCACTAGTGCTCATCCTTCTTCTATAAGAACATGTTAAAAGTCACTTACTGAGATCTCCTGCTTCAATTTTATATCAATTAACATGCAACAACATCTACAGTCGTCTATCTGTTAGGATAACTAAAAAATAATAAAAGCAAAGTTGAACTGAAATTTACCTCGTACCAACACCACAGAGAGTTACTCCTCTACATAATATCATTTGCAACTTCACTTTTCCTCTTTTCTGTATTTACCTCTTTGTTGGCAGGGAACAGAGCAAGTCAGCACAGAACAAGTTTCTTGCCTCCCTGAGGCTTCCATTGATGACTTCTTGTTGCATTGTGATTGACTTACAGCCCCACTAAGTACTATTATGTAGCATTGCAAAAATAAAACATGTAGTCAAAATATTGTTTTATTTACACAGTCTGAATGATAGAGACAATTTAATATTACATTTTTCAAAGCTTAACACAGTCAGATGGTAGAAATATCTGAACTGAAAATTTTGTTTGATTTGGTAGTTTCTATGCCCAGTCAAATTTAGGAAACAACTACCTTTTTTTGAAATGGGGCTTTTTTTCACATTGAACTATGACTGCTTATATATCTGCTTGCCACGAAGCTTCAGAGGCAAAAGCATATAGATATAAATGATCCTCAAATTATGCTGTAAGCAGTTTTTGTCTTCAGAATCTCAGATTACTTTTGTATTTAATTTCATCAGAAAAAAATGTTCCTTTGTTCCTCTCAGAGGGCTACTCTACCCTCTGGGATGATGTGAATAGTTTGAAGGAATGCAGAACCACTGTACCCAAGGGAAATGTCTGTCTTGGATTGCCCTGCAAATCTGAGAGTGTATTGCAAGATTTCTCATACACCCAGCCAGTCCCATCCTGCCTTCAACCTTTCTCTGAACTTAGGGAACAGGGGTGGAGCAAATAAAGCCTTGCATGGTTTATACTGAGGACCTGATATTTGAGTAGTGATAGTAGTCATCAGACAGATCACTTATGTATTGTTGTGGCTTTGTGCTCATATGCATATAGTCCTATGAAAAACCCACACTTCTGGCTCCAAATTATGTATTTCATGAACTCCCTTAGTCAATAAATTACCAAATTTTTACAAACATTAAGCCTAGAAAAATGCCCAATAGTCAAAGTCAAAAATTGAACAAATGTGGGAAAAGCTTGAACACTGATTGGAAAAGCTTCTGGCCTCAGATTTCTTTTTAAAGCAGCATGAAGAAAGCATTTATAGATTTGCAAAAGGTCTGGCAAATGGTGTATTGTTTGTAGTTTTAATCTTTATTTTTCATATTAACTAATATGAAAAATAAATCAGTTGCTTTGTATGGGGAATGTAGAACAACCATCAACTGGTTCATTAGTCTGCGTAGGTGAAAAAGTTTCTTTGTGGAGTTGTGAAATGTACTAGAAATGTACCAATGAATCTGTACTGTGCTATTAAAAAATTATAAATATGGCTTGAATACTCAGGATTTTGGAAAATTGGTTTCTTTGTATCCTAGTCAGCAAGAATTCAGAAGAAGATCTTAGTATCATAGGCACTCTGAATTTGCATAAATGTCTGATTGTTACTTCTGCTTCTCTTCATTTTTTCTATTGCAGAGTATGGAGCAAGTACTTAAAGAGGGCTGGATGGATTTTCCTGTCAAAAAATAGTCTGCATAAAACTAGAATAATAAAACAGAAAATAGAATAATAAAACATAACACTTCAAAATCTACAGATCTATCTCATGTGGGCTTTACATAATAACTTTAGTGGAGTTACTCCATAAGTACACTGCTGGATGTCACTAAACCCACAGCATTCAATGCAGAGCTAGTCATTATCTCCCACAGGGTTTTGACTCACTAATTTAAAAACTAGAATGATCATATAAGTCCATTACCCTTCCAGTTGGTAGAAGACATAAATCTGGAAGAAGGTTCCAAACAACTGTGCTGCTCAGCAGGACTATATACATCTTCCCAAACAAAAAGTATTTTCCTTAAAGTGCTATGGACAACCTCTCCATGTATATAAAGGGAGTAGGAGAATTTAAAAAAAAAGTATTTTGTGACTAATCTTAACAAACTCTGTCTTAATTTACATTTGAAGTTTGTATTGGGTTTGCATGACCAGATTTTTGTGTGTGGGGGGCTACAGGGGTGTTTTTTGTGAGAAACTTCCAGAAGCTTACCCTATGCCTGACAGAGACAATGCCAGCTGCCTCTAGGACTGGCCTACTGTTGGCCCAAGCCCATCAGAAAAGGTAATAAGGCCTATGTGATAAGATATTTAAGACAGACAAAAAAATATCTTTCACAGATTTGACTATGCTCCAAGAAGAGAGGAGTGAAAATGTGCAAGGCAAACAGCTCTGCAGACACCAATGTCAGTGGAGAAGGAGGAGCAGGAGTTGCTCCAGACACCTGAGCTGGGATTCCTCTCCAGTCCCTGGTGCAGACCATGGTGAAGCAGCTGTGCCCCTGCAGCCCATGGATGTCCATGATGGGGCAGAGATCCACCTACAGCCTGTGGAGGACACCCACACCAGAGCAGGTGAATGCCTGAGTGGACTGTGACCATGGGAAACCTGTGCTGAAACAGGGTCCTGCAGACCCATAGGAAGAGGAGCCCACACCGGAGCAGGTTTCCTGATAGGATTTGGGACACTGTGGGAGATCCACACTGGAGGAGCCTGTTCTTGGAGGACTGCAACCCATGGGAAGGGACCAACAGCGGAGCAGTTCATGAAGAACTGAAGCCCATGGGAAGGAATCAAGTTAGAGAAGTTCATGGTGGACTGTCCCCATGCAGGAGCAGAGGAGCAGAGGAAGGTCTCCTCTCCCACAGCAAAAGCAGAAACAAAATGTAATTAACTGACTGCAACCCCATTCTCTGTTTCCTGGACAGAATGTAGAGCTTGAGAATGAGGGAAGAGTGGACAAGAGTTGGGTTTATAAGATTTGTTTTAGTTCTCATTACCCTGCTCTAATTTTCATTTGTAATAAATTCAATTAATTTCCCCATATCGGGTCTTTTTTTCCCATTACAGTAATCAGTGAATGATCTCTCCCTGTCCTTATCTCAATTCACAAGCCTTTTGTTTTCTCCCTTGTCCAGTTGCAGAGGGGAGTGATAGAATGGATTTGGTGGGTACCTGGCATCCAGCCAGGATCAACCCACCACAAAACGAATGCCTGGGATATGTTTACCTAACCCAAAGTGTCAGCCTGTTGGGTAACCTCTTGTGTTCTATAGTACACATTTACCAATGAAAAATTTCCTTTATGATAATGCATATTGTAACATCTTCTTGTAAGTTTCATGATCTCTTTCAGAGTAATGTACCTACTCAATTGCATAAGACCACAAAGTTCTTCCAAACATTATAATAGACTCAAATGCCTGTGTAAATCAGAGTTGCAGAGAAACTAACCTTTTGAAAAGTCTGTTTCTCTATTTTCCAGTGGTAGGGGCAAATTCAAGCGCAGCCTGTTGTATATATAGCCTTATTTATTTATTTTCATTCTCATTTTAGAACAATTATTCTGGATTTTCAGATGAAAGTCTGTCTACAACAGTTATCAGAATATATTTTCCAAAAAGCTAAACTTTGCCTCACTTGTCATATTATTTTCCATGCAATGTTTCTCAAAGTAATATTTATAGCCTCCAAAACTGAACTTCCATCACAAATCCAACATATTCCTTTCTAGTTTGCCATCAGGAGAGGAAGAGATGGGGAAGAAAAGAAAAAAAATACCTTAACTTTTGTCCTGGAATAAGATTACCCCACTGTGCTGATTCCTTCAAGATTTCCTGAGAATTATCTGAAGCATTTAGGGCAAAACCAGTGTTGAATCCTCTTTGTGGAGCACTTGCAAGCAGCCATATGTGGAGGATAAAAGCACAGAGATGCAGAACTATGCTCATAAAATCTTTTCTATATTGGATAAACTGATCTAAGACTTGATTTTAAGCTATAATGTAAAATTTGCCTGGCTGCATAGGCACCTTCCAAGTTCTGTACACAGTGGGGGCTCAAGTATTTTGCTACTTTAGCAGCATGCAAATGCAACGTGGGTGAAACAAATGATAGTGTGGCATTACCATTGCTGCCTCATGGAAACTGGGCTGTTGCTGAAGTATATGGTACAGTAGTTCCTGGTAATGCCACAAATGGTTCCTGTCACCACTGGGTTATTAAGAGCTTTTGTGACATTTAGATATTTTGTTGCTTTTTTCTTTTTAATTATTTTATTACACTTTCTGTTTACACTTTGATAGCTTTTCTAAAGCAAATAATAAACAGAGATGTCTTTTGCACTACATACATAAAAGGAAAGGGTTTGCCTGCTGTATGTTCTAGCCTCACAGGACTCAGATCAGAGAGTTGGCTTAATTCACTGTCATTTTAAACCAGATGTTTTTTTCTGGCACACTGTCTTGTAAAAGCAGCAATGAAATCCATCAGATGGTACTCAGGGAAGCTCTAGTGCATTAAATTAAATACCACAAAGTAAGAACAATGAAGAACTGAAAATAAATCCTAAAAGAGAAATACACATAAACAAGAGGCATTTTCCTCAATCCTCTACTAAGTGCTGAGTTCAAAGGAGGTCTTTAATACAGCTTTGCCAACAAGATGGGAAGCTATTGCATATCTTACAAGTAGGTGCTGACGCTATATAGACTAATATACACAAGTCTAGATATTGTTACACAAAACAGTTATAGTAGTCCTTGCTTCCAGCAAGGGAACAATGTAAAGCTACATGCACTGC
This sequence comes from Taeniopygia guttata, assembly GCF_048771995.1. Taxonomy (NCBI): domain Eukaryota; kingdom Metazoa; phylum Chordata; class Aves; order Passeriformes; family Estrildidae; genus Taeniopygia; species Taeniopygia guttata. Next base: position 40,025,416 of record NC_133025.1, on the reverse strand, counting down.
TTTGGAATTGTAAGTTTTATACAGCTAGAAACTTTTGTAGAAAGTTAACTTTGTATTGGTTCTGTATGGCTGCTGAGCTACTGAACTTTAAAGCTGTTGGCCCCAGATCTGTACCTGGCCCCTTGATTCTCTACAGATTAAACAGGATAAAGTAGACCAGTGTAAATATAGGGGGATGGGTTAGGGTGTTCTTTTCCTTTTCATTTGTCTTTTTCTTTTTCTCTTTGTCTTTTTCTCACTATTAACATTTGGATAGCCCCAAGTATGCTGAAGACACAAAATATATTGCATAGTAGGTACATTTCCTCATCAGTTCCTTGAAAAACTCATCTTGAATTAATTCTAAATAAAATAAATTCTGATTTCAAGCCATCTATCTAAACAAAGTAACTCCACTAATTCATGAAATCTAAGAACCTGCAATCAGATGTTTCAAAGCTTTGATTTTTCTTCATCAAATTATCACTGCTAAAAATGTGAAATAAAGACTTTTCTAATTGTGCTTGTAAATCAAAAAAAAAAAAAAAAATGAAACCTCCAGTCTGAGAGAAATATTTAATTCCTTAATTATCTAAAGTGTATACCAATCACTAGAATGTTTCTATTCAAAAGGAAATTCTAAGCAAACAAGAGAACTCAGAGAATTAATTGAGTAACTGTGAGTAATTTTAGGAAAATTTATTACAGAGAAGACAGTTCAAGGATGAAAATTCTAACAAGAATACCCTCATATAAATGAAAATTAAGAAAGATGATAATAATAATAATAGCAATCCTTTGCAAAAGGTTTTTTGCAAGCAAAAATTTTTGCAACCGAAGCTGATTTTGCAAGCAAAGTTGCTTAACTCTAAAATGAGAAATGTTAGCAGTACCACAATGCAAAGCCATTGTGCTAACTGGTGGTGATATAAAATCTAAAGAGAGGTGTACATGTAATGTTCAACACAGCAGAGTTTGACAAAATTTACAAAGGTTAACAACGACTTGCAGCACTAACTCAGTGCATAAACAGAAAATATGAATAAATAGGCCTTCTTTCTTTTTCATTCATTGCATAAAATCGGTTCATCCTAAGGCAGTAGATATCAGAAATTTATTTCTCTTCCTTTAAAAGATGTTTAATTTTTATGCTTTTCCATCTTTCTTTCACAGTGAGTCTATTTCCTTCCCATATTGTTCTGATCTTTAGTAGTCCATCTTTGCTTCCCCTCAGTCTCTGATGCTAACACAAAAAAATTCTAAAATGCTTGTTGAACTCATCCCTCAGACATCATGTGAACAGCATGAAAGAAACCTGCAACAATTCAGAGCAATGTTTGTGGCACTGAGAATGTTGCAATATTTTCCCTCACAGATACTGGGGTGGCAAAAAGAATATGCTGAATCATTTTCTAGGTTTGTCAGGTTTCTCAGCCTCTCCCACAGAGATTACTTCTTCCTAGACTTTGCATACAGTTGTGTAAATGTACCAAGACCTCTGTTATCCAAGAGTAATATGTGGGAAAGTGCCTCTTAAACTCATAAGCACTCATGGATTTGAATAATCTATGCCACATGGTTACTACTGTAGCCCCTGTCCTTCCCAGACACTGTTTAGATCCCTGAGTACCACTCCATTTTATTTATCTTCTCTATATTGGGAAAAAAGATAAATTAGAACTGTAGCACTAGAGGGCATTATAACCTCCAAGATAATACTGGGTAAAATTTTCCTCTATAAGCAAAATACAAATATATCATAAAACTGCATTTGAACAGTCTACAGAAGTGGTCTAAGAGTGACTATCAGTGATTTATGTCTCTTTATATCCCAAATTATTTCTTTTTAATTTTTATTTTAAGATTCATATCTGACTAACCATGGGAGTCGATATTGAAAAATACATGAGATATTTTCAGATGCAAAAAAATTATAAGAGTTAGAAAACAAACAAGGAAAAAAAATACATGAGACTTTTTTAAACGTAAAGAAACAACAAGAGATGGAAAATGAACAAGGGAAAAAAAAAGCAGAAGAAAACTGAGGAGACCATAGCAGATGAATTTATTTCAGTGTGATATTTGATGTGAAATACCTGGTAAAAGCTCCCTTTCTAATAAATTTGATTTTTGCTTGATACAAATAGAATAATCTGGACTGAAGATGAATATGAAATATGGAAACATGGTAACAAACAGTAAATTTTTTTTTTCCAAGAAAATATACAGGGAATAACCTTAATATAGGAAAAGTAGCAAGGCTGAAAATACAGAAATTATGACCAGAATTCCATAACCCTCATATAAGAGATTACTTTGAATAGTAATAAAAAAAGAATAATTGATCTAGAATTGCTGGTATTTCACTGAACAAATTTTTTTTTCCTGTGCAATTCCAAAGCACACTATGAAGTCTACACATACTTAGGTTTGGATCTCTGGAGTTACATTACTGATATTTATCTTATACATAAGATTTACATGCTTAAACATCTTTCCTGTTATGGACTGCATTTTTTACATATACTGTTGTCCACAATATATCACTCAATCAAACAGTGGTTGGGTATTTCATTCTGTTTTGGCAATCTGCTACTTTTTGTATCCATGATGTCTTTAAAGAACAATTTGCTCTCAGAATGGATAATTGTGAGTGTGAGAAGTTATCATTTCATTGAATCATCATCATATATTGGTTTGGATTTGAAAGGTACCTTGAAGTTCATCTGTTTCCAACAGTTATGGACTTTTCCCATAACAGTTCTCAAACTGTTGTGACAAAGGTGGTCTCAAAATTATTTACTAGCATAGAATCACCATATTAGCTTTATCATCAATATGATAATTTCTCTGTGATCAGACAAATCATCTTGCAAGGAAGCAGAAATACTGGCAGAAGAAGAGCTGGCCATGAGACAGAAACAAAAGCAAAGACACAAAACAAATCACCAAACAGATTTTCATGATGGGGTGGTGGAACAAAAAAATTGGAAGCAAATTACTTAATAATAGACTAATAACAACATTTTGTTCTCCAGGGTATTCATCCCACTCAGTTTCCACAGTAAAGAGAAGATGGTTCACCCAGAGCATTTTGAACAGGACCTGATACAAATGCTCCCCTTCAACTCTCTGGAGAAACCTTTCTTCACTGATTACAGACAGAGCCTAAGGACACTATCAGAGCTCTTAATGACAGCCATTAAAATAAATAGCTGAAAGAAATATGACCTATCTTCTGAGGTGGAAGTTGTGAGGCAAAGAAGAAATAAGAAGCTGCTGCATAGTGACCAATGTAGCTATTCAACAACTGACTGAATAGGTCTGCAGGTGGTAGAGGAGGGAAATGCACCTTTCCCTGTTAGCAGGAGATGCCCTGCTCAGAGATGCATGCTCAGGGGTTTCATTACCTGGAGAAGTATCAGAACTAAATGGTTAGGATTACATAGTTTGAGTATATAATTTATGGTTAACAGAACAAGTAGCTCAGAAGCCAGTGAACTCTGCAGAGATTTTCTGTCTTCCACAGAAATCAGAAACTATGAAAACAATTATTTAAAAAGTCAAAATGCATTAAAATATGTTAGTGAAATTTCAGATTGTTGCTAAACAATAAACATCCTCAACTCCTGACAAACATCTAGTCAAAAAAAGCAAACAACTTTCTAATATTTGTCCACTTACAATACTATCTTGCCACCGATGGAGATGTGGATTCTCAATTCATGACCTTTTCCTGACTCAGAAAAAAATCTCAGCAAGTTTCACAAATTAAAAAATAAAAAACAAAAACCCCAAAAAATAAAAAAAAAACCACACATTTTTTTTGTCACTAATAGTTCTAACTAAACTTTTCAAAAGAGGATTAATTTTCAGCTTGCTTGGCAGTTCTTCATTATGGGAAAACAGGAAGTAAGCCTGCAGCTTTTACAAAATTTGTACAGAATTTGGTATTTATCTAAAATATTTCATTTTTCACCTCATTACTGAAATAATGTTTTCTTCTAACATAAATATTTTTCCCCTGCCTCTCCAAGTACCCATGATTTTTCTTAGAAATCTGCAGTGAAAATCTTTTAACTCCCCTAACAGTGTTAGTTTTAGCTTGGGTTTTTATTAGGGACAATTTTTTTGTGTTAACTCTGCTCCAATGTAGCCAATATAATCTATGTGAAAATCCCAGAGACAAATTACATCTGGTTTGTTAACCAGTCTAATATACACCACATTTGGAATGGGATCAACATGAAGGATGGCCAGATGTTTGCCATGTCCTGGCAGCTTCCTCTGCCGAGGGCAGGGCTCTGAATCATGGGAGATTGGCATTTGAGCAAATTTAGTCACTGTGCAGCTGGGTAGGCATGACAAGAAACACAGTCTAGGAGGAATGTTGTAACCATGATAAAGATAAAATGTCCTGAAAAAGCAAATTTAACACTTACAAAAAAATTTTTTTTCAAAATTATATTGAGATGGACCTCAACCTGTCATAGAGACTGCCTATGTGCTTTATGAAAGTGTCATTCACTGAACACTCACATGGAACTTAGTCTTTAATTTTTCACCCATATTTGAAATTTTTTTAAGCAGAAATTATATTTTTTGTAATACACAACAGGGATTTGGTGCCCAGTTGCTCTGAGCACTAAGTCTATATAAATAAAAATCAGATCCTTGTTCCAAAGAACAATTAGAAATCCCACTTCATGAAATACAGCTTACTGTATTCCTCAGAAGTGTCAGTGTCTATCACTTTCAGTAGCTCTTTTGATGATGGAAATATTTTGAATTTTTTGACATAATGTATGGGACTGAGGTATTGGGGATTTTTTTATACTTTTGTTGCTTTCAATGAAATAATATTCTATTTTTCTAGAAGAAACTCTGAGCTAAAGTGAACACCCTTTTTTAACATAGATCTATAGCTCAATCTATATCAACAAAGAGTATATAAGTTCAGCTACAACATTCCTTTAAGAAAAATAAGAGCAATAAAAAAATCATTTGGCATTTTAAGTCTGATAAACAAATGTGTAGTATCAGAGGCCAGAGGATCTATGATGGGTTTAATAAAAGCAAACATTTTGTGTCATCTAAGATGCTTTCAGCTCTCGGGGGTATTACTGCTCTCAGAAAATGAGTATGTAATTATGGGACAAGTTTGCAAGTAATAATAGCTTTCATGGAATTTAAAGGGAGAACTCATTTTCCTTTTTTCTATTTTTCTCCCCACTCCCCCTTAAACAGTGCAATCAGATTATTTTATTTGCTTCCATTTTTATTTTGGAATAAAGCCCCCAAAAAAACCAGCAAAAATCTGCCACAACTAATCAAAAAAACCCCAAAATAACAAAAAAAGTAAGGCAAATTAAATAATAACTGAACTTTGGATATTTATGGTCTACAACTTAACATCTCACAAAGTGAAACAATTCAGATTTGTATTCAACTTGACTGCATTCAATCAGTCTTCTCCGGGATGTTCAGCATTTCTGAACTTGCTAGTGAACACAAGCACATTCACAAAGACATGGTTTGCTTGATGGCCCATTGCAGAAATTAAAACAATAAAGACTCTTTGTCATATTGTTCTGAGAAAGGAGGTAAAAAACACAGGAAACAAGAAATGATGAGGGAGGAGGGGCGAGAGGAAAGTAGGAGGGAAAGAGGGAGGAAATCTTTATGAAAGATTATTATTTCTGAGGTTATGAATCAAATAAAATTATACCAATTCTTAATAAAGTTACTATGTTGAGATAGAATTTAGATTAAAAAATATATACGTGTATATATATATATATATATATATATATATTAATGCTGATAAATTCCTGCTTTGAATGAAGGATTTACAAGATCCCTCTCCTTTCAGGAGAGGGATCTTGTAATTTCTGAAATGCTCACAGTGTTTTCCATCCCAAAGGAAATGCAATGGAGAACTGTGGGCCCATGGAGCATTAGCCTCTTGACATCATCAGCACTATTGGAGTGGGAATATAGCACTGTCAGGTCACAGAGGCTGCCATATATAACTACACAGCATCACCACTGCTGGAAGAAATGGAAAGTTGTGTTCTGCTTTCCTTTCTGGTTTGCTTAAAAAAAGAAAAAAATAGGTACGTTTTCTGTCAGAGTCTGTGGATTTGCTGCTTCCCCCACTTTTTTCACCCTGCTTGAGGATGAAGAAACTGATCATGGACACGCTGGGCTCTGCAGGGCATGTATAAGGAGGCGAGCAAAAGGCAAGGAAAAGATCAACAGAGAAATGTTGATCCACTATAACCATGGTGAAGTCCTCCAGGCCAAACCATACCTCTTAAGAAAGGATTCTAGATGTGCATCCATATGTTAAAACAATATGGAGAAATAAGAGCCAGTTTGCTAAATAAAACCCTTGCTCTTGAGAACCCCAAATCTGTTATATGCTCATTATATTTAACTTTGACCAGCTCTAATTTAGGCCCATGAACTGGACAACCATTAGGAGCAGCAGCACATACCAGTGAGACACAGGGTACAGAAATGGTTCATTTACACCTGAGACAAATCAAGTTTGCATGTTCCAACACTATTCAGTGATATGAAACAAGGGATGCTACATGGGTACATTTGGGAATGCACTTCTGACCCAAATGAAAATGCTGATTTAGAACATGTGAACTCTCTTTTCTTCATCCCAAGGGCAAAAGCTTCTCATCTTTGAGATATATTCAAAGTACTTTCTTGAGAGTAAGGCCATACAAATCATCATCAATCCTAGTAACTATTCCTTTGCTCTTTTAGTCATGTTGGCCTGCTTTTTCCCTTTTCTTTCTGCTGTATATCATCCAATAATAAAAAATGTTACATGATAGGGATTGATTTCCTTCTCTAACTAAACAATATCTTCAGTTACTGTGACAAAGAATAACACTGCTGAATTATGTATCAAGTAGTACAGAAAACTGTTCTGTCAAAAAAAAATAAAACTAGCAATCTTAGAAAATACTTAAATGAGAAACTATTTTCTCCTGTTTTTGTTCTCTTTGAGCTATGGAAATTATAGCTGTTACTGGTATCATGAGGCTGTAGTTGACTTCAGAGAAAAGTATGATATTTAAATTGTTTCTTTTTATCATGAAACTACAATTTAAGAAGGTCTTGAAATAGAACCTTAATCCATTTTTACTATTGCAACAGGAAGAAAATAAGGTTTAAAGAAACCTCAAAGGGTCATACATAGAAGCTCTTGCCTGGTTAATACTTACATAACCCCAATACTGAAGCAGAACTATACTAAAAATTAGTTATTTTTACCTTTAGAAAAATTATAATATTTTTGTAAATCTCCTACCTAGTTTATTATCTCTGTTGAACAAGATTCTGTCTGCTCAGGAAACAAGAGGAAAAATTATTCCTGCCATTGGGAAATGATTGGCACAAAAATTTGAGTACAGCTGTTGAATGTTCTTTCATTTCTATGGATTGTGAGCTGAAAATTCTTCCATCTTCCATCATTGATTATATTTCCCACGTTATTCTCCAAAGATGCCCAGAGTAGATAAATAGCTCTATGATATTTTTTTCCTGAAGCAGAATATTTATTGGCTATTTCACCAGTGCTAAGTAGAACAGGAAAATTACTTAAGGAATTTAGCAAATAATTTCCTACAATGCAGGAAATTTCCTACAATGCAATCTTTTGGCCTTCTTGACCAGTTCTAGTCAGACAGATCTCAACCTTTAGGAATAACCCACAGTTGAATGGAATCACTGTGGGAGATATACAGAGGCTTTGGGGTATTAGTGAAGAGATCATTGCATTCGTTTCTGGTTTACAACTGACAGAAATCCCAGAAAGCTGATAACTCAGAGCTTAAGGAATTGTTGCCAGCACTGATTAGAGATGCGTGACTCCTCAGTGTTTTGGGATGTGATGCTGACCAGGGAAAGGTGATGTATTACTTGTTTCCAAGTAGTCTGAAAATGTATCAGATTTACATGTAGCAGTATTCTGTCGTTTGGGAAATAGTTCTGGTTAAATGTTTGTTAACCAGAATATGATTATCTGCATGACTTAGCTGCCCCAGAGCTTTTGAGAACGTCCAAGCATCTGTTTCTTCTTTATTGTTTTTCAACAAAACCTTATAAATGATTTACAAATCAACCCTTGCTTTGTCAGCCTGAGTGGCTAGCGAGACAGAAAGGCCAAAGGTACTTTTGTGTGTGACTGATTCATCCAAGATTCATGATTGAGAAATGCCCTTCACTCTCTTTCCTGAATTAAATAGATTTGGGAATAAGCTGTAGCTGCCAAAATAAAAGGTCAGCAAGCAAAATTTTGATTCCACTCTGAAAGATGTCAGAGGACTGGAGGACTGGATATCCTTTAGTCTTGCCTTTCTGATTCAGTTTCTTGGCCTAACATGAATATAATTATGATCCTTTTAAGAATATGACTAATGTTTCCAGGCTTATCTAGAAAGATCATAATTTATTCTGATTTTTAAAAATGTTCTAAATATTGGATTAGGTTTATCAGCAATCAGAGAAATATCTCTAAATTACTATTGATTGTTTACTATTTATCTAAAAGCTAGCATTTAAATAAATACAAGGAAACATCTGGCAGAAAGATATTTCTCATGTTGCCTAATGTATTTAGTGAAGTATGGCTAAGTATAGAACCTGAGTATTTTTTGGGGTGGCCTGTAAATTAAGAGATACAATTTTTTTATTGGTATAATGTAGAAATTAAAATTGCAGCAACAACTTTGTAATACATTTAAATAATTCTTTTTTTCCCTCTTTGTTAATATTACGGTGATATCATCCCCAAAGATGCCAGATATGTATAAAGTAATACACTGCTTAGTATTAAGTCCTCTGCTAAGACAGAAGTGAAATCACAATAAGCCTGACATTAGGATTTGAGCAATGTTAAAATACGTATTCCATTGCAGATTGCTACATTCAATCCAGGTAGATATTTCATATATAAGAGTATCTAAATGTTAAAGAAAGGAGCTATTTTCAAGAGATAAGATTGATCTACCTCTTATTTTGGTCTTACTAATACCATACCATCTCTGAGTACTATAATGAACAGAGTTTTATTTTGAAGTAAGCTTAGGAATATTTGCTTCAATAGATCTTTCAGATTGCATCTTATTGCTTCAATTGTGCAAGTACTTTGTATATTAATTTAATTTTAATACAACTGCTTAGGATGACAAAATTAACACATAATGACATATAGATCAGCGTAGTGGGTTTACCTGGTGCAGAAACTAAGCACATACGAAGTCAATGCCCAACATACCCCTGCCTGCCATGAGAAGGGGTAAAAATGGGAAAAGTAAAATTAAGAAAAATCAGGGGTTCAGATAAAGACTATATACTAAGGAAAGAAAAGAGGGAAAAGCACTTACAAAACCAGCCATTCACAATCTCTCAAAAGCAGAAAAAGGGCCAGTCAGCCTCCAAGCAACAGCCACTTTGTAAGGCAATTCCCCACCTCCCACCCCTCTCAATTTATCCCAGCTTTCCAGGCTGTTTCTTGTCTCCACCTCTCCACTTTCTAGGCAGGGGTAGCATCCCTGTGTGCAGAATCAGAAGAAGAAAGCACAGAGTCTGTGTAAGGACTACTCACTAATAGCCAAGGCTTTGGTGTGATACCAGCAGAGCTTTAATCATAAATGCACAGCACCATATGGGCTGCTGTGAAAAATGTTAACCCAGTCAGACCCAGTACAACCAGTTCAATGCTATTTAAGTGTCAGCACTATAAATGTGTAAAACATGTGACTATTACTTGGACATTTTAGGTATTTTCTTCACACTTTGGCACAGAGGTAGAATCATGGCATATGCCAAAGCTCACGTGTTAGGTGCAATTAATGCTGACAAAAGTGATGTTACCAGCCAAAAGAAGCAAGAAAGCTTAAAGGAAAAGACAAAATCAATTTAATTCCCATGGAGCCTCTCAACTAATTTGAAATTAGAAAACGAGTTTAATTATAGCATTCTTCCAAAAAAAAAAAAAAAAACCTAAAAAAAACCAAAACAAACCAACCAACTAAACAAAAATAGCTAATCACTGTGTAGGAGATAAATTCTGATCACACATTAATTCATTTCAAATGGAACTTTTTCCTTTTATATTACTGAAGTTATGTGATCTATCTGTCATGCTTGTTTGATATCAGACAACAGATTAAAAAAGATAAAACATCAAAGTGGATGTTTTCCATTCTAACCTCGTCAAGACCTCTTCATTAAATAGGACAACTCATTTACCTTTAATACGAACAGGACCAGTATTATCTGAAATTTGGAATACTTAGAATTTCACTTTGATGTCAGTGCTTTTTATGTTATGAAAATATCTCTCTCATAAAAAAATAATTTTGATTTACTGCAAAGATCATTCTTTCAGTAATTTAACAAGAGTAACTACATACACACATGAATACACCCACAAAGACAAAGCTACTAATACAGTAAAGTTTTCTACACTTTTTGGATGATGTATTCATCTTTGTTTTCAAAGGAACAAGAAATTTAACCAGAACTCCTTAAAAGGAATATTAACACTTGCCTTATCCTAAAGTTACGCTACTGTAGCAGCAGTGTGGAGAATAAGGACCATAGGGAAAACTAGGTCCAGAGGAAATTAGCTTTGGCAACTGTGTAAACAAGACAACCGTACTTCTCAATTTGAAAGGGGGTGATAGTGAGTTTCTTTATGTAGACTGAAAAAGCAAGCCAACATATTTGTGCAAACTGTAGCCATGTAGCCACCCAAGCAGACAAGACTACATGTCAGTATTTTGAAGAATTTCGGCAGAATCCTGAGCCTGTGAGCTGTGGTGCACTGGCAGGTGCACTGCCCTGACTATGTGCTGTCCACTGTTAACACTGAGGAACACCTTCTAGGGCAGCTGGGGACTAGGCTAATCCTTAGTGCTAGGCTCGTGAAATGTACTGGCTCAACCACCTGCACAAAACTCTGTGTCCTGCTCTCGTTGTGCAATACAGAAGTCAGGAGATTATCTGCTTGTAAAATGCCCACTAGTTTTGAGTTAACCTAGGGCTGCTTTTGGGGGATGACTTCTACACTATGAAGCTCTTCCACTGAAGTCAGAACACCATATTCTGATACACAACTAGGAAGAGGCAAACCAAATATTATAAAAATTGTAAAGAAAAGAAGATTTGTATAGTGATTTAGGAAAACTATGCACAGGCCTTAAATCCATAAGTTACAATCTATCTGAATCCTATAGCATTCCTACTATATGCTAATTATCCCTTAGGACTGCTTTTAATCCAGATAATTTCAACAATCATCTGAAATTATCTGGATTAAAGAGCTATGAAAACAGCCCTGGTGGAATGTAAAGCAGATGTGGATATTTGTGTCCAGAATGGAGCAAAGGGCCCAGAATATCTCTACTTTTCTCCACTGTTGAAGCCAGCATATTAAAATGTATGGTTCCTTTGTCTGGAACTATATACAACATTTATATTAATTCTGTAAATGAGAAAAAGAGTGAGGAATCTTCATACTGTGGCTAAAGGAATGCCATGTGAATAATTATTTTACACAAATGAATGAAAAATATTGGAGAAGGTTTCTTCACTCTTCTTCCATAAGTTTTTCAAAATGTACTCTTTCCTCATAAATAAATTATTAACTACCACTAGCCTTCCAGGAGTTACTACAGTGACTAGCAAAGAGTTCATAGTTTCATAATATAATTTAGGTGATCCTGTAGCATTTTTTGTGCATAACAAAATAAACATATATTTAAAGAGTGTGCATAATAAAATTCTATGTCTTCTCTGTTTCTTCCCTGCAGTAATTAATTGCTAATATTTACCTTTAATGTGAATACAACTCTTTTAACTGTGTGGAAAAATAATTTTGACAAATATCAAATGCACAAACAATATATACAATTGTCTTAAGGAAAAAATCTTTAATACAAATTGCAGTTTTTATTGCTCATTTATTGCTAATTTGCCATGCACCTTGTTAATGCTTAACAATCTTATTGATCTGTAATTTTCAGGATTACTAGAATTTCCTTTGAGTTATGATTCATAGCATTTACCATTAAACGTTCTGCCATAGATTATGTTCCAAGAATATTTTTGATATTTTCTTTCAAAAGCTGGTACTTTATTTGTGACATCCATCTGAAGGTTTGGAGTGCCTCCATTTTTATCTCCTTTTCTTCTGCATGAAAGAAGCAAAACAAATGTTTCACTTTCTTTAAAAGCAACAAAATGGACAAAGACAGAGAAAATCTGATCCAAATCAAGATGTTTCCTTCCCATTAGTTATAGTTAATAAATGCAAAAAGCAGTGGTCCAAAAACAACACAGAGAAGAATTCTGGTGATCGAATTTCTAAGAATGCAAATCTTAATGTCTCAGAGAAACAGGTAAAAAAAATAAGATAAATAAAAGTTCATAGGAGACCTTGAATAGATCAAGGGTCTGTTAAAAGACATGATGGGAAGGGACAAGAGTGAATCATGAATCATGTTTTTCCTAAGAGTAGAAGAAACAAAGAAAAACATTGCATCTGGCAGTTTCTCAAAAATATAGAAATGCACAAGGGTAGGGTCAATTAGAAAAGAAAGGAAGGAAGCTATTACCAAATCCTTGCATTGAATCAACTAGAAATGAGATGGAGAATAACCTGTGCTTTCCATCTTTGACTCTGTCCTAGATCCCAGCCTCCTTAAGACTTTGAAGCAGAAACAGCATTCATAATTGCAATTGCTGTTCTGCTGCTTAAAGCCAGAAAACTGTATTTCTATGATCACATATACAACTGAAACAATTTTTGGAATTTCACCATTGCCAAAAGAAGTCCTGCCCAACCAGATCCTACTTTGCTTCAAATTCAAAACACCTGACCTACTACCTCCCTAATTCCAAAAATGTTATTACTTTTTTAAAAAATAAAAATGGAGTTGTTGGTTTTGAGCAGGGGATTTTTTTGCCAGTCATTTTGAACTTTCTGATTTTTACAGGAGTTTTAGAACAGTATGAAAGGATTGGTCTCATAATATTCCTAATGTAGAACTCATGTCCCGGTTCTTCTGAATCAAAGGATGATTTGGAATCTAGAATTTCACTATGTATGAGATGATCTTTCAACATTTTTTTAATTACAACTTTATTAAGGAATCTATATATTATCTAGATATTTTAGGATTTATCACCTTATGTAGTCAAGGTATTTTTTAATAAGTGAGTCAAATGACCTCTTGTCAAAAGATGAGAGAGTAAATTCACCTCCTTTTATTTAAAACTGTCATTGAATTTAGTATGTTTTGGGCCAACAAAATTATAGACCATTTTTATCTGTTAAAAGAATTAAATACACTAGATATATTAATTCGCGAATGACAGTACAGACGTTAATCTGTACAAATATCAGAACACCATATGTACATGTACAGATTTGTGGGCAAAACAAAATAGAACCCTAGTTTCTATAATTCTCTTGCATAGTAACAAGATGATTAATTTCTTTTTATCTGCACATATTTCCACATCAGATTGAAAAAAAACCACAAAGTACAATTTGTTTAAATAGATTGTGGTTGTAGACAAAAGTTGAGCTTAAGCCTTGTTTTCTTACTTTGAAAACTCAAAATTTCATGACTGGCTAATAGAAACTTTATCTGTTCACCCTTTTGAAGTGTAAACTTTTAAAAGACTCCCAACTCAGTACTGAGTTCAAAGCAGTTTAAAATACTGTTATAGTTACAGCCTGGATTACCAAGCAAAAAATGCAGTTTTACTAAGGTAAGCATCTTTGAAACTGAGTTTCTTAGTGTCATCAAAAGAGAGTCTGGTGGTTTTATGCAACACTATTGTTCCCCCTTTGCACTGTCTGACTTTGATTTCTGATTTTTTAAAAGCCTGAATGACACCCAAGTATTTGCTACTACTCTATGACTATTTCATCTGGTTATCTCATCTAGATTAAGCCTCTTTACTGGATAAAATTTTAGAAATGTGTATATAAAAAGAAGATCTGACCTTAAAAACACTGTGGTGCAAGATATGAACATGGACCCTCTATTTGAGATAACAGAAAGAAGAAATCATATATGCAGGCTATGAAAACTAGTGACAAGGAAGATAATGTTATCAGCTATCAGGAGGGACAGGGGGAACTAAGAAGCAAAAAAAATTCAATCCCCTAAATTTTCATCTTGTGAGTCTAAAAAGTCAGCTCTGAACTTTCTACATTAATCCCTTTAAATAAATGAGTTTTTCTTGGTTTTTCTCATCTACTGATTTCAAAACAAGTCAAAAATTGCCATTTTCCATGGATCATTTCAGCCTGACATTCTGACATTAAATCAGTAATTTAATTTTTTGCATTTTCATCCAAAATAATTTAAATCCAAATCGTAAATTAAACACCAGAACTAGAAATACAATAAATAAAAAAATTTAATCCAATTGTATAATATATATTATATATGAAGATTTTACATTTTTTTACAATTTCTAGTCTAGTCACATTTCTCTTTCATGTGAGCAGGTAGCAACAAAGAAGAGAGGGTTCAATTAAAAGTAAGTAATTGTCAATTAATTAATTGTGGTACAATTATTAAACTGAAAATCTCAGTTTGCTGATTAACATACTCAGTGTTATCCACTTCTTTCAATTGGAATAAGGTTAAAGTTGTCAAAGTTCTTAATGAGTGAATAGAAAAATCTCACATTTTTCCTCTGCCATCCTGAGGGTTGAATGGTTTTAATGCATATCAAAAATGTTACTCTGTATTTTAGTTCAACTACATCTTGTCTATGAATTTTCAGAGGTCTCATCACCAAATTATCTTGCTTTAGACCAATATCTGCAAGGACTGAACACCCTCCGCCAGTTAGTAACTCTCTAGTTAGAAAAGTATTTGGGTCATCTGCTAAAAGTATTTTGACTGACGTTTGGATGCTGTTCTTATATTGAATGTCAAAATTGTTTTGGAAAACTGACATCACACAAGTCAATAAAAAAAAAAATCTTCTAACTATAAGAAAGACCAGCACAAAAGGATTTGAACAGTAGACCAGTGCACTGGCAGATATTCCAATTATGATATGCAATATTAAACTGGATACTTATCTCTTTGGTAGATACAGCTTTGGCTTAGGGAGAATGGTTTCCAGCTGAGTAGAACATTCAAGTTCCCAGATGTCTTTATTAAAAGAAGGTTATAAACATGTTGTATTTTAGGCTGCTGGAAAATCTGGAAATTGTTTTCCACACATACACACCTTGGGGGAAAAACCATGCAAAGAAACGTTGTCAATTTTATAAACACACACAAACCAAACCTTCTGACTGTATTCTGTGCAAATGTATAGCTGATGGGGTGTAATGTTCAGATTATTATGGCCAATATTCAAAACTCATAAAT